>NC_139601.1:2659889-2739889 GCF_946808225.1 Silurus aristotelis | reverse complement strand
GTACAGGAATGTGTACCTCATCCAACGCTGTGAAGTTTGTACAAAAGAGAGAAGCAGATGATCATGAATATGACTGATGATTTCATCTTTGAAAATCCCCACTCTCTGGAAATGAAAGGGATTTCTCAAGGGATCTCTCCAAACTTTCCAGAGTTGATTCTACTAGTTACTCAGTTATACTGTAGTGAAGGTATGTACACAAACTCTTAAGCCGAACATCTTAAGGGTTGTTTCGTTTAAGTTTAAATGAAATCTGCAGTACTGTAGAACAAAAGGTTTTCCAGAGGTCCAAGTGAAACTCTTTTAGAAAAATGAATAGGCAACAATAATAAAGCAGAAGAAACATGGACTTTAGAAAACATTGCTGGAACCTTCATTTTAGAGTGTGTTTCTGTGGGTGAGAGAGAGAACTAATGGGTGGATAGATAGGTAGCTAAGTGTTTCTAGTTTAGCTTAACTATAGAACTACTGTTTATCTGGATATTTCCTTTGAGAGGATATCTTTATCTGTGATGCTTCCATCCATCCATCCATCCATCCATCCATCCATCCATCCATCAATCCCTCCACATAAAAAAGTTATTTTAGTATTAGGATGTATGAACGGTTAAAAATGATCTGTGGGTGGATGGATATGGATCAGGGTTCTTACTTTTCAAAAATAGTTCAACCCCTCTGGAACCTTCTATAAATGAAAAACCTCTGACTGGATGAATAAATGGATTTCTTTATTGATCCAAAAGTGAGCAATGGGAACTGCACTACCAAACAACACAAGCATTATTCCCCATGACATCACATGCCATGATATATATTTGTCTGCCAAACTAAAAACATGTACCACTTTGCCATGGCATAAAAAAAAATAATAAAAAAAACCGCACCGTTTTTTGCACCATCTTGCAGGTGATTGCATCTGTGTGCTACACTTCATGGAAGAGTCTTCTCAAATAAGAAAAGAATAAAAAAAAATCCTTGTCTCTACCGGGAGCCCAGAATTCTTGCGGTGCAATCAGATTTGCTGATGGATCTCCTGCCTGAGCTTTTACACATGGATGCTCCACTCTCTGCATGGGGGATTCGACTCTTTCTAATCCGACCCGCGCTATTAGAGTGCTGGCGCTTGAGGCGGGGGGTCTCACACCACTCTCCCTCCCACCACCGAACCATTCAACCATGCACCAGAGCCACGGGCTATGAAATACAGTGAAAGAAGGGGAAGCGGGCTTGTGGTCGCATGTGCCTTTTTTAACCAATTAAAGAGAAGCTAAATAAAGCAGTAGTTTGTAAAAACTGAATCCATCAGCCTGGACATGTGGAACAAATGAGTCGCCCTCTCAGCAGGAGCCGTCGCTCCCTTTATTTATTCTTTTTCTATTATTTATTTTTTTTTAAACCTGAAGGGTAAATGCAGAAGCGGTCACTGTACTTAATGATGCATTCCTGAAGTTTTTAAAAGACCATGAGACTAAAGAAAAGCCTTAAAGACGCCCTCGAAAAAGTCGCATCCTAACGTGCAGTAAAATCATAATACACACACATACGCCGTGGGTGTTAATTCACCTCAAACCCGCCGGTCCTGTAAAGCGTTCTGCACGATTAGCTTGCATTAAATTAGATTAGACTGAGCTTTATTGATCAGTGAAAAGGAATTTGTGGGTTGCCGAGAAGTGATTGCATCTTGTGGCTGGTTGTGAGGAAGAAAACGAGTGGGTATGTACAGTTTGAGGAAACGAATCGATGACAGGGTGAGGTGATGTACCGTGGATGCTCCTACTGTCTCATGAGGATGATTAATTGCTGATTATTTCTCGTATAACACTGCATTTCGCAACTGATTACCATGAAAACATAGCATCTGCAAATGAACGACAGATGGTTGATCATTTAAGAAGGTGTTTAATGCGAACGTGCTGTATGTGTGTGCTCATTTGGAAGGATTTCCAGATACTCAAGAAGTTGCAGAAAGTTGCCTAAAGGCAATTGGTGTCTTCTTACTCGCCTACTTTGTTTTGTATTGTCTTGGCCTAAAGACAGTAAAATCGCCACAGTTTAATTAACATTCTCAGCAGTGTTAATTAATCTCTGTCCTGGAGGTCCTGGACTCCAGCAGAGTTTGGTGCTTTCTTTGCTCTAGCACGCCTAATAAACCCGGTATTTACCTGCCGATTTCGAGCTTTTGAGTTGTCCTGGAATTCAGAAGACCACGTGATAAAACAATTGAGATACAAAAAAAACTATAATAGTTAGTGAACTTAAAGTTGGAGACAGAGTTCTACGACAGGTACGATTCTTCTTCTGGGACCCCTCGGCGTGATCGGCATGAAGGATCGCTGCGCCGCGTTGTCAGGATTCGTGTCTGCGTGTAAACAAAGTGAGAAATAATCGCTGAGATAATTTGGCTCGGTGGACCAGGTGATCAAGGAGCTCGCGGAGAGACGGAGAAAGAGACAGATTGAGGACTCGTTGTTTGCTCTGCGACACGAGTGAAGGATGCAGTAACGGCAGATGTTTGAGTCCTCGGACGAAGGGAGGTACTCTGAACACTTTTTAAACATGAAGCAGGGAGTGCAGGTTGGTATTTACCGCTGCCTCCCGTCGTGCAGCTATTCTCCTCATCACAGGGGGTGGAGAGAGACACAGGACACCGAACAGCTTGTTCTGAACATCTGCACATGCCACACGCAGGGTCCCGCAAGTCTATAATAACCCATTACCTGCATCTTCATCAATAAACATACACATTTAAACGACAATTAGACCCCCTGCTTCACCTTCTGCATGTCTCATTCTGCCATAGTCATCTTGTGTGTGATGTCTCCATCGCTGTGCTCATGGTCCAGAAATAAGTGCCCCCCGCACATACACTCGGATATGCATTATGTCTCAGGACAGTAGCCGAATTGATGTTTCTCAACGGTCTCTTTTCGAGTCTCCAGATTAAACATTCATTGAAAATCTCCAGTCTGAGATCGCATAGCGTAGTCCTCATGCAAAACCGGGGAATATTTAGTACCTTGAATTCTGTATGGTGGACTGGGTTGAGATCCTCTACATGTGTCTCTTTATACTTGTCAAGACAAAAGGCCTGTTTTTATTGTGGGTTACTTAATGCAAAATGCATTATAAACAAAACCAGTATTCCTACGCTCTCTCGACTTTGCTCAGTTGTTAATATGGTACTTCCTTTTCAAATTATTTTCAAAAGTGTTGATCATATACACCTTCCCATGCAAAAGGTATGTACTATGGGTACAGATGATGCACTTTTTAAACATTGAGAATGCTGCTGGGGCTTTACTGACTTTTGTTTGGAAGGGTTGCCAATTGTATTAAAAACACTATTTTGAGGATGTAAATTGTACTGATCTTGAAAAACCTCATGCATTTTTAATACAGGTAGTCCCCGAGTTACGATGCTTCCACTTACGATTTTTTCGTTCTTGCAAAATTTTTATTTATTTTTTTTTCACAATTATTCCAAACAAATATTTTTGCAACTCTGCTAGAATGTGCACACATTTAATGCCTTGTGAGTTCAGTTGTTTGGGTGTTTAGTATTTTTCTGTTGTTTCAAAGCCCAAATTTAGCTCTCAGACACTGAAAACTCCCCTCACTAACCGGTGCCCGTGCACTCGCTCATTGCCACATACACATATATATATATATATATATATATATATATATACTGAAAAGTTTACAGTATACTACCCCATAATGATCACCATTATTTAAGAATCCTGTATAGACTAGGCCATGTCTCGACTTACTATATTTAAGTTACGACGGTGTCGTTGTAATGCACCTTCATTGTAATTCAGGGACTGCCTGTATATTCATATTTGTTTGTTTTGTTGCCATTCATTTACATTTGCATTTATGCCATTTGGCAGGTGCCCTTATAATAGATAGAATTTTTTTGCAGCCTCTATAAAAAAAAAATACATTCTGGTACTGGTTTATAAGGACACAAACACCATCAGTCTCAAAATTCTGTTGCAGGAAAAAAAAAACATTCAGCAGCAAGTTTAAATACAGCTGGAAAAAAAAAGAATTCAGCCTTTAGGCTGCTGGAGACTCGGCCTTTTGAACATTAAGTTTAAACGTATTTCACCACCTTGATGCCAAATCTAATCTAAGCATGTCTTTCTTGTACCCTAAGAGATGGTGAGACCAGTCAAGCAGTAGTTGAGGACCAAAGGGAGCGTGGTGCAGTGTCGGGTGGGACAGTGCTGTAAAGCAGATGAGCGCTGGTCCGTGGTGGGCTTTGTAGGCAAAGATCAGGGTTTTAATCTGATTTAGCAGCTACAGGACGCCGGTGGGAAGAGTGTAGTAATGGGGTGGTGTGGGGAAAACTTGGAGAGGTTGAAAACAAGTCATGCAACCGTGTTCTGTATCAGTTAATCCTGGACTTGAATGTATATGATTAGATTGAGTTCATATATCAATAAAATATGGGATAAAATTCATTAAATGAAATTATAGGGGTGCATTCTCAACTCTGATCAGTCAAAAAGTGTAGTTTGTTCCAATATATTCCCATTTCTATAGCAGTCACTTACACCAGTACTTTTATTTGGATTTTTTTGCTCCCAGATTAGCTTCTTTTAATGACGGTTTATAGCTGCTATAATGTAAGCAACAACAGAAACTGACTTGTTTCATGGATGTTTTGCATGACAATAGATGTAACTATAAATGCATTTTTAAAAGGTTGGGATTTCATGCCGTATCATCATCAATATACAGTCAAATTGTTGGCAGTAAAATTAAAATTGATTTATGAAGTAATAGACCACCTACAGCTCATCAATGAGTGTTTTATTTTTCACCAATACTGTAGAATGTTGATTTGTTTTTGTGTATAGTATGACTGCTCACACTGCATGCTCATAATCTTCTACTGTGGTGATCAGTGCAGCTGTCAGTGGTGGTCTCAAACAGCTCCAAGAGCAATTTTTGGTACAGAAATGACCTGAGTGCAACAAGTGACACAGACAGATTAAAGCCTATAGCAGTGAGTTACACCTAAACCCCCTTTACTGTAAGAAATTGTCAGGATTCACATCGCTGCCGCTGTCTCTGATTATTTTTATTTATTTATTTTTACACCCATTTCTTCAAGCGCTACAAGATGAGCGTCCAAAGTGAAGTTGGCGTTTTGCGCCACACTTTTCATTTCGGTGCTGTTCTCCCAAAAAACGCAATCCTGACCATGTCTCATGCACCTGTAACAGGAAATTGGTTTTCTATATGTCTAAAGAGCAGGTTATAGGCAAGAGATATGAGACCAGGGGGAGGAAAGAAAAGGCGTACGGTGGAAGCTTTAGTCCTTTCATTTCAGAGCAGCTCGGTCCAATTTCACAGCCTGAATGGATAAAAGAAAAGCGAAATGGATTGTGTAGATTGCAGTTTTGTTTTATTGGAATCGTGTGTGTGTGTGTGTGTGTGTGTGTGTGTGTGTGTGTGTGTGTGTGTGTGTGTGTGTGTGTGTGTGTGTAATTTTACAGCATCAGATGCATTGTCGTCAAATTCGGTTATTTCCCTGTACGTTTTTAAAACCAAAGGTTGCTAATAAGATCAAATAAAATGCCATTTTATTCATCCATAGTGTAAAACCGATGCTGTTGGACTAAAATAAAGACAAGGCCGATAGTGAACTAGGGAGAAAACAATGTGGGTGGAATGCACAGAAGTGTGCAAATGAGCATACAGCATACAGAAATGCATAAATATGCAAAAAGACAGAAAACAGTCCAGAAGAAAGATGAACCACCTACACATAAGTGAAAAACAGTAAAGAATACAGACTATGCAATAGATTTGAGTGTATTCTGTACGCAGTCAGCAATATTATATAGCAGCATTGTTTGCTGAGGGTTTGTGGATTTATCTATTTCTGTGTGTAATTCTGCTTTCATAAATATCCATACGTTTATATATCCAATATGATGCGTATAAGTGTATTCATTAACCGGATTAAATATCGTTTGTGAATGTCTCTCTCAGCATATAACAAATGCAACAATTAGGGTGAGTTTTATAGGAGCATGTGCAGATGTTTTTTTGATGGATGTAACAGTCTGAGAAACATCTGGAAGGCGTTTTCAGGAAGAGATGCCCTCGGTGTGTTTATGTCAAACACTAACAGAGACGTCATGAATGAACTCGTCTTGATAAAACAGGTTGGTTTGTGTGAATTCGGTTATTAGCGATTAATGGACTATATAGAAAAATCTGATGTGTAAAATGGAGTATTCAGAGCAGCATAATATGTAGATCTCTGCAAGATGTACTGAATGTAAATGTTTGATATTATGCATGACCGTTTATACCATCAAACATACCATTTTTAAAGACTGTATTCATGGTACACTGAACAAAATAGAATAATCGTGGCCTTTGGTTCAAATCTGTAGGATGCAGATCAAGTCGAAGTGTTGGTCTTTGGGCTTCAGAGGACAATTAAAGATTTTTAGGTCAGCAGCTCATCAGTAGTAATTTTAAGATACTGTATTTTCAATCCATTTGCTGTTTCTTCAGTTGTTGATGTTTTTCAAGTCATTTTTGTCTCGATTGCAATAAATCAGTAATTACCATGCGATAAAATTCATACTTGGTTACTTTTTTGGTTTTTATCATTATTATTCTAGGAATCTTTATGGGACAGAGTGAAGTAATCTGATAAACTCACAGGATTATTACCCTTAGATTATTTTATGTGTATCTATATATCATGTGTATATAACTTTTGTACAGTTGACCATGTATATATTCTATCTATCTATCTATCTATCTATCTATCTATCTATCTATCTATCTATCTATCTATCTATCTATCTATCTATCTATCTATCTATCTATCTATCTATCTATCTATCTATCTATCTATCTATCTATTTTTGTGCAGTATTGTATTGCTGCTCAGAGCACAATTAAGTTAGTCTTACGTGATATCTCTTTAAATGCCCTATGCAAAAATATGCACACGGCGTAATTTTATTGGCCGGCAAAATACTTTCTGCTCGCTGATTGGCTGGATCTTGTTTCCGGGGCGCTCAGATCGCCCGGTGACGTTTTTCCCAGCCGCAGTGAGACGGACTGGGCGAGAATGGCTGCCGGTGGAGGTTAGATTCCCTGTATTATTATTTTGTTTTAAAATCACTCCAAAAGTAATGTTTCTAAAGGTTGTTTCTATATTGAAAACAAACATTTAGATGGCGCGCATTTTATTTCATTTGAACAGTGTGTTCGAGTTTAAAGGGACGTTGTTGTGATTGTGTAGTCTCCGAGAGGGGGATTGGGGGGGAGGACAGACCGGTGGCCGGCTAATGTAAGCTAGGTTAGCATAACTAGCCTGGATAAAACATGAATTGGACACGTCCGAAAAATTTATATTTAACTAAATATTTTAAATGATCATATTTGCGGGGTGTCAGGGAATATTTCAGACATAATTTAGAGAAATTTGGCTTTTAGTCTCGGGGTCTAGCTGTTCTCTGTGTAAGCCTTTTGTGGGATCAATGCTCTCATCCTGGGTTTAAACTGCTGTCTCGGTTCGAAGCCAAAAACCGAGAATATATCAATTTGTCTCGACGTGTCAGTGTCCCATACTGATAGGACACCGATTGTTGGACGGTACTGGTCCATATTCCGGTAAAACGAGTTAATTCTAGCGTAGTTAGTCGGCCTGTTAGCCCTGTTAGCTACCACCTGCTGGTTATGTGGCTAATCTATAATGAGTTGTTAGCTAGCATGCCGACGGTTCCTGCTTTGTGACTATGAGTCATTATGACCTGGAGCTACTGGTTTGTAAGGTTAAAAGAAAAAACAAAACAATCCAATGTACCAGTACTTTTTAAGATTGTGGTCGTTTTGGATAAAAAAAAAAAATCCTTTAATGACTATTTTTCTATTCAGATCCAAGAAAACATCCTTTCAGAGAAAGTAAACATTACAGAACAATGGTGTTGGGCCATGACCTATACTGTTAGTACTACTATTACTTATAATAATAATAACTGTAGTTTTAAATGATATAATAAACCCCACATCATAAATATGTAAGTGTCTTTCAAAGAAATCCGAAATGCTTCAGATGCTGATATATAAAGGCTTTACAGGCAAACAGGCTTGGTTGCATTTAAAAACCAGCTGAATGGGTTGTGAATAAACCATCACCCGATGACTGTAATTAAGCGTTATGTGTCCCTGATGCTGAGACGGGGTTGGTGCTTGGACCGTTTAAATAAGAGCTGTGCAGATCTTCCCAGATGTCTTCTGATCAGGTCTCTTCAAATCTTTGTCGGTATAGTGAAGGATTTCTGCTTTTGTGGCTCATGTTGTCAAAACAGGCCTAGTTTTTATCCAACATCCATTGACCATGTTCTTCTTTCCAGTTATGTATTGTAGAACGGTGCTGCTTTGTCGGCTGATCCAGTTAAAGTCGTTGAAATATAGTTATCGGTAGTGTTTTTTGCCGACGTCGGACACAAAACGATTGATGCATGTGCTCTTCTTTTTTTTTTTTTTTTTTTTTTTGTCGTTGCTGCAGACATTGGAAAGCTGTTACAAGTACAAAATGGGACTCCTGCAAGCACAAGCTATAACGGGGTAGACGCCCTGCACGCCTGCACCATTCTCCAGCAGCTCAAAGCCCTGTACGACGAAGCGCAGCTGACCGACATCGTCGTGGAGGTGGACAATGGCGAGACCTTCGCCTGTCACAGAAATGTGCTCGCTGCCATCAGTCCTTACTTCAGGTACAACACGTGGCGTGAGGTTATAGAAATAATGGGCAAGCAAATATATTTAAAAGACAGTCTTTATTAAAGAAGAAAAAAAAAAAGAAGCTTGTCTCAACTTAAACTTGCCCAGGATTAATTTAGCCACAGCTAGTTATAAATTACTGCAGACATTTTAGTGTATTAACTGGGGGTTAGTATGGACATATAAAGCGTACATTTTATGTTCAGCGCGATTTATAAGCGCTATTCTGGTGCTGCTTGCTTTGAATTGTTAACGCTTGATTAAAAACCTCAATGAATATTAGTAAACGAAGGAAACCGACGCAGGTCTCCAATCACGTGGAATTTTCCTCATCATAAATGAAACCAGAGTGCGCATATCTTTTCTTGCAGCTTGAGAACCGCTGACGCAAATAGTTAAATTAGACGTGAATAACGTCTCGCGTTTGCATTTGCGAGACTAATAAACTCTGTCGCATTTTTTTCTCAAATGCAAACGCTGACGTCTCTGACAGCCCTCATATTGTTGTTTATTCCCGTCTGTCATGTCAGATCAATGTTCACTAGCGGCCTTACGGAGAGCAGCCAGCGCGAAGTGCGCATCGTGGGCGTGGAGTCCGAGTCCATGAGCCTGGTGCTGGACTACGCCTACACGTCCCGAGTCGCCCTGTCCGAGCACAACGTTCAAGCTCTGTTTACGGCAGCGAGTCTCTTCCAGATCCCAGCCCTGCAAGACCAGTGCGCTCACTTCATGATCAGCCGGCTAGAGCCACAGAACTGCATCGGGGTGTTCATGTTTGCCGACGCGTACGGACACCGGGAGCTACGCGAACGTGCCCAGGACTACGTGCGGAGAAAGTTTCTGTGCGCCGTGGACGAACCCGAATTCCTGCAGCTGACCAAGGAGCAGCTGGTGGGAATTCTGGATAGTGACGACCTCAACGTGGAAAAGGAGGAGCACGTGTACGAGGGCATTGTGCGCTGGCTAGAGCACGACCCTGTGCGTCGGCATCCCTTTCTCGTCGACGTCTTCGCCAAGTGCATCCGGCTGCCGTTGTTAGACGAGGCTTTCGTGAGCCGCATCCCTGCCCCCTTTGCCCTGGCGCTGCCTATGGAGCCTACGGAAAAGAGCCGGGCTAACGGTGCCAACGGCTGCCCGCAACGCCTAGGCATGACGGCGTCCGAGATGGTGATCTGTTTTGACGCTGCGCACAAGCACTCTGCCAAAAAGCAGACGGTACCATGTCTGGACACGGCCACGGGCAAGGTTTACAAGCTGTGCAAACCGCCCAACGATTTACGTGAAGTCGGCATCCTGGTCACGCCCGAGAATGACATCTTCATCGCCGGAGGCTATCGGCCCGGAAGCAGCGAGACTTGCATAGACCATCGGGCAGAAAGCGACGTCTGGCAATACGAGCACGCCGGTAACCGCTGGCTGGCACGAGCGTCCATGCTGAGAGCGAGAATCGGATGCCGACTGGTACACTGCTGTGGGAAGGTGTACGCCCTTGGAGGGCGCGTCTACGAGGGTGACGGGCGGAATGCTCTTAAATCTGTCGAATGCTACGATGCCAGGGATGATCGCTGGATCGCCGTTAGTCCGATGCCTGTTGCCATGGAGTTTCATAGTGCTGTGGAGTATAAGGATCGCATCTATGTGCTCCAAGGTGAGAATCAAATGTTTGTTAGTATTTCGCTCGGTTGTGTATTTTTCTATATAATTCTCTAGGAAAGAACATCCTGAGCAGACTGTAAGAGAAAAAGCCTGCCATAGCTTTAACCCTGCGACGTTCCATCCATCTTGTTGCCACAAACTAATCGTTCTTCATGAAAGTGGTCTACAAGAAGGATTTGATCGAAGCAGTGCTAGTTCGCTGATATTGTTTAGTTCATTTTATCTCCCATTTTGGTGTCTTTGAACTCCGTGTGTAACTTTCCTCGCAAGGTTGACTATAAGGTTCTTCCCATAGGTTGCTCAAGATCAGCAAACTCAGTGTTATTTTCCCATTGAAGAACTAGTAATGTTGCTCCAGCTCCTTTAGAGAACTTTGACTCATGAAAAATCTTAGTGTGAAAGGTCTTTACCAGACTCGCATTTTCTTAGATGGCGTGAATATCTGCCCTCTTATTAGCAGCAGAACTGTTCAGCCGCCGATTTCCACTTCCGATAGCTGTCCGATCCTAGTTAAAGGTAACCGACACGGGCGTGGTTGTCAGGTAGTCCCGTAATTCCTCCGATGTTGCGGGTCCCCAAGGCGGAAGAGCACTGTCTTGTTCTGTGTAACATTTGTTCACTTTTCTTTTTGATTTGTGCCGCTTTACACGATTCATATCTCCCTTTCTTTAGGTGAATACTTCTTCTGCTTTGACCCCCGTAAGGACTACTGGGGCCACTTAGCACCCATGAGCCTCCCCCGTAGTCAGGGACTGGCGGCGCTACACGAGAGCCAGATCTACTACATCGGCGGCGTGTGCCGCAACCACCAGCGCACTTTCACGGTGGAGGTGTTCGACCTCGAGCAGAACAGCTGGAGCCAGCGCCAGGACTTGCCCTTCGAGCAGGCCACCAGCCCCTACATCAAAGCAATGATGTTAGGAGGACACCTGCACCTGTTTGTCCGTGCCACCCAAGTCACGGTGGAGGAGCACGTGTTCCGCACTAGCCGCAAGAACTCTCTGTACCAGTACGACGAAGAGGACGACAGCTGGAGCAAAGTCTACGAGACCCCAGAGCGCCTCTGGGACCTCGGACGCCATTTTGAATGCGTTGTTGCCAAGCTGTACCCTCAGTGTCTCCAGAAAGTGCTTTGATTGCTGAAGAAAGAAGAAAGCAGGGATATTATTTTTGTTTGTTTGTTTGTTGTTTTCGTTTCAGGAAATGGGGGAGTCAGTAGTTCTGGTCCCCGAATATGGTGCTGTTCGAGTTCCCAGACGTGGAAGGAGGAAAGTCTTAAAGATGAGCGATATCCAGTGACCTCAGAGGCGTGCTTATCATTATGAAGACGGCAGTATTTTTAAATCCGTAAGAGACAAGAAAAAAAAGTGTCTTTGCTGTTGCTTGTTTTACAGTTAAAACAAACAGATTCTAAGTGCAATTAATCACATTGTTTGTGTCTTGAGCCATTTCCTTTATCTCCTTAGGCGTTAGGTGAGGTTGTGGTGAGTGAAACGCAGTCATAGGTGTCCTTTTAGAAAGTGTGTCAAAAATGACAATAAATAAATACAAATATATAACTATATATATATATATATATACATATATATAACTATATATATATATATATATATATATATATATAATATAAAAAATAAATAAATATATAATATTTTCTCATACGGGTCTGGTGGGATGAGGTGCCCATCTTTAGGTAGCTAGAATATTGAGTAATGATCTAGTCGTAATTTTTTTTCTCTCTCTCTCTTTAAAAATCGTTTAAAGCAACTACAGAGAACTGCTCTCTTGGTTTGGTCTCGAGTCTTTTTGTAATCATTAATATAGATTAGTCGAGGTGTGACTGGATAATTATTTTTTCGTATTTTTTCCTTTTTTTTTGTTGTCGATTGCCTTTAAACATGCTTATTGTTTTTTTGTTTTTTTTGCTTTTTAGTTAGTTGTGGATTTTTTTTCTCCTCCGCATACATCTCAGTTGCACCCTCATGAATCTATTTTCAAACATTGATCCCCTTTCGGCATTTCTCAGTGCCTCCAGCTCTGGAGAAACCACGGTTTCAGTTTGGTGCTTCCTATACATTAACACAACTCTGCTGATGCTCAAGTCTTTTTTGTATGAGTTGTGTTAAAGAGGGCGGGGGGGGGGAGAGACGCTGATGCTGTGGATTTATAGTCTGAAAAACCTGCTCGTAAACTCGCACTATCCAGCTATACTTTGCATTTGTCGACCCCACCCCCCTCCCACATTCATACCAGCGGCATTTTTAGGGAGGATACAATGTTATACCCCGTCTCCATATTGGAGTGGATTAGTAATTAGTGTCGAACTGGCTCAGTTTCAGAGAAGCGTTCTCAACTCCAGTGCTGAGTGTGCATCCTCCTGCGAAAGACCTGAAAGAAAAAAATCCCAGAGATGAATAGTGGCTTTCTTTCTTTTTTTCTTTCTTTCTTTCTCTTCTTTTTTTATTAATTAGGTTTTTTTAATTGGAATCTGTGGTCGAACATATTCTTGCTCTGAAGCTGTCATATGATTTGATACCATTCAGGCTGCACATGTGATCTAAAGCCAGGATACAGGTGTGATGATGTCATAGCAGGGCTGTAGAGTGTAGAGAGCAGGGAGGGAGGTTTTAAAGGTTGATGCCAGCAGGAAACCATTTTTACATGCATTAAGTTTTTGTTTTGTTTTTTATTAAAAAAAAAAAATGGGAAGACCTTCTTTTCAATACACTTTTTAATGCCATTGGGAGAGGATTAAGTTGGGGGGCTGGGGGTAATTAAGCATTCACACAATCATTATCGCAATTTGAGACAGAAATGCTGTCGAATTCTGGATTTTATTCATTGTTTAGGGAGAACGTCCCTCTGTCATTTGTAAAATTTTAAGGAGAATATGTTTCTCGGTGCTGCTGTGTCTTTGACAATCCTGTACAGAAATACCTTTTTTTTTTTTTTTTTATACAGCCACTGGGTTCAAGTCTTTCTGTAGCTGGATATGTCTGGGCATTATTGCTTTTTTTTGGTTTTGTTGATTGTATGTTCTGTCGGTCCCTGCAGCATGCTGATCTTGCACTACATTTGTGCTCAGTTTCAATCTTAAGTTCCATTACTACATCTCTCATACACACACACACGCACCCATGCAGCAAAGCTATTTCAGAACACCGATCCTTCATTTTCAAATTAAGTGAGCACTCGGCTCCTGGTTAGATCCTGCGAGGATGCGATAACGTGGCCCACACAGGTGTCAGATCCTGGAGTGGTTTTTTTTTCCGTCTGGGGTCCTCGAACTCGATGGAGGCATGGAAGCTGGACGAGTTTAGCTGTGACTCCGGTGCAATAAGTTGCCTTTGTCAGGACTTTCTAAACCAAGCTCAGTAGCATGAGAACCAGAACTGGATCATTCTCAGGATTAATTACTGATTTATACCCAGTACTGTATTGACTATGGTTTGATATTCATGTATAATACTGTAACATACATTGCTGTACTTGCACAGAATTTTTTTTTATTTTTTTTTTTTAATACAGGATTTTTTTAACTTTTCTTTTCAACTTGAATAATGTGTGAATTATTATTTTTTTTTCTGTGTTGCTAATGCGTGCTCGTTATTTTTTTAACTGTGTGGTTGTTTTTTGTTTTAATACATGTTCCCTTTGTGATGACATCACCTAACTTCACAACAAACATTATAGACACTAACTGTAACAGCAGTACTGGTGTAAAATCTCCGAAACACCAGTCAACGTGGCAGTATAAAGAAAACGTACATAGCCTTTAAGCTACACTTTTCTTGTTACCTGCTGCAACTTTAAAAGCCAATCAACCTCTTTCTCTCTGTATACACAGCTACATATTGTCGATTTAATTTTTTTTGTGCTTATTTTGTGTTTGCCTGGTTGTATGTATGATAAGAGAGTTTGTTAAATATACTTTGATCTCTACTGTGAAATTCACATTGCACATAATTTGAAAATAAAAGTTAAAAAATAGAACTCAATGTATGAATGCCAATTCTGTTCTAACAGTAGAGCATAAAGCTTTATTCATACCTTTTTCAAGTTCATGAAACTTCCAAGTGAAGGACATCAGGTGCCATTGTAATAAGTCCCAAAATATAAATTCCGATTTTTTTTTTTGACATAGTAATAACAATGTAATAAGTCCCACAAAATAAATTCTGTTTTTTTTTTTTCCCCGACACAGTAATAACAATGCAATAACAATGTAATAACATTGTACTAACAAGTCCAGATTTTTTCGACATAGAAATAACATTGTAATAACAAGTCCCTAAAACAAGTTCAGATTTTTCCGACACAGTAATAACAATGCAATAACAATGTAATAACAATGCAATAACAAGTCTCAAAATAAATTCAGATTTTTTTCGACATAGTAATAACAATGTAATAACAATGTAATAACAATGTAATAGCAATGCAATAACAATGTAATAACATTGTAATAACAAGTCTCAACAAAGTTCAGATTTTTTTGGACATAGTAATAACATTGTAATAACAACGTAATAACATTGTAATAAGTTCCGATTTTTTTTTTTTTACATAGTAATAACAATGTAATAACATTGTAATAACAATGTAATAACATTGTAATAACAATGTAATAACATTGTAATAAGTCCCAAAAAAAAATTCCGATTTTTTGACACAGTAATAACAATGTAATAACGTTGTAATAACAAGTCCCAAAAAAATTTCAGATTTTTTTGACATGGTAATAACAATGTAATAACATTGTAATAAGTCCCAAAAAATAAATTCTGATTTTTTTTCGCCATAGTAATAATGTAGTAACATTGTAATAACATTGTAATAATAAAAAAAAAAACCAAGGTCCGCTTTTTGTGACATTGTAATAACATTGTAATAACAAATCCCAAAAACTTTTTTTTACAATAACTGTATTAATAACAATGTAATAACGTAATAACAATTACCAAAATTAAGGCCCGCTTTTTGTGATATTGTAATAACAAACAAGTACCATAGCAATAACATTGTAATAATAGTGTAATTAACGGTAATATTGTAATAACAAGTGCCCAAAATAAAGCCTGCTTTTTTGTGAAGTTGTAATGTGCTAAACATTTTATATTATAGTAAAAACAAGTCACAAAAACAAGGCCTGCTTTGTAATTAACAAAGTAATAACATTGTAATAATGTAATAGTCCCCAAAAATAAGGCCTGCTTTTTTTTGGACATACTAATGTAATTATTTTATAACAATGCCCCAAAAATAAGGTCTGCTTTATTGACATTGTAATAACATTTTAATAACAAGTTGCAAAAAGAAGGTATTTTTGACATTGTAATAACATTGTAATCCATTAATAACATTGTCCTAAAAACAGACCTGCTTTTCGGTGATGTAATAATGTAATAACAATGTAATAAATCCCCCAAAATTAAACCTGATTTTACTGCTATTACACAGGTATACTAGCTGTTCTAGGGTATACATCAGGTTTACATAAGGTATATATTTTTCTGCTATACCAATGTTCTAAGGTGTACTAGTGTTCTGATCTATAGCAGAGTACTAAGTAGGAGTGTCCTCGAATAAGGATTTGCATTTACAATTACTCAAATCGGAAAGGTCAAGTCTTAAGTAGTCGCCTGATACTCGAAATGTATGCATGCTTGTGTTTGTGTGAGAGATGTGTTTCAGTTGGGGGTGGAGGTGTCCTGGGAGCAAACGACCAAGATGCTCCAGTTTCAGTCACGTGAAAAAAGTCAAAGTGACACTACCTTCCTTACAGTGAAACTGCTACAGGGTGGGTGAATTTATTCATGCAGGTTTTCACATTTTTATTTGCAGCATTATCCTAATGGGCTGTATATCAAGAGAGAAAACTGTTTCATAAAAAAATATCATATGAAATCAAAAATTGCGCACCCCCATATAACCAAAATGGCATTATCCTCGTTTCATAACACCTCTGCAATGATTCGGCCATGAGATTGGTAGTTCCGGTTGTATCTATCAAAGCATCACATCTTTGGCTATTTGGGGTCATGGATTTGCACAGAAAAAATAGTTTAAATTCTGCAGTGTTATTAATTTTTTCAAAGTGATCACTTCCACTTGGTCCAATTTTTTTTTTCTGTTAATAAATTAACTTTCACTAATATGCATACTATTTATTTAAGATGCACGTTATTGTGTTTAACTATGTTAGTAAGCTCTAACCCTATACCAGGGTTCTAAAGTATAACAATGTTCTACTGTATATTAGAATTAGAAAAGTTCCATTGATTACCAGTGTTCCAAATTATTCCAATGTTATAACATTGGCACACCATAAAATATTGCTGTGTGTCCTAATAATGACCAGTTTTCGATTGTTTACCAATCTTTTAAAGTATACCAAGTATTATTATTGTTTATCAAGGTATACCAACGTTCTAATGTAAGCCAATTCCTTGCAGATGAATATTATGTAGACTCATTTATCAATAATATATTTAGAAATTATCAGGTCAGTTTAACAAAGTGGAAACAGTTACTGTTGGTCAATATTAGATAAACAGGAAGCACTTCTTGTGCTGCTTGTTGTATTGGATATCTAGGCACTGCGTAATCTCTCTTTAGATAAATAAATGGAAAATATATCAGCTATAGTTTTAAATGTAGTTGTAAATCTGCTTTTTTTTTTTTTGTGTGAGACTGGAATGAAGTGAAGTGTTACCTGATCATTCGTCGCTAATGAAGTGGATGTTGTCCTTTTTAATGCCAACCGTTTATCAACATGTTAATCACGGGGGATAACCCGACTGTCACATGCTATTGAGTAGCACTGTCAAGCACTGATTGACTTAGCAGAAGGTACGAAGGTCAACATCTAGAGGAACCCCCCGGCCCTCATCTTTAACCTTTCTCTCGTCCCTTCTCTTCACTCTCACTTGCTTCTCTTCCCTTCCCGAACGCTCATGGCCTCAGCTTTAGGCTCCAAGACTCCAGATGGAGGCTGGGGCTGGGTGGTGGTGTTCGGTGCCTTTGTCTCCATCGGCTTCTCCTACGCTTTCCCCAAAGCCTTGACCATGTACTTCAAGGAGATCCAGCGCCACTTCGGTGTGTCCTACAGTCAGATCGCCTGGGTTTCCTCCATCATGCTGGCTGTGATGTATGCAGGAGGTGAGACTCTTCAATCTTTTATAAGCAGTGCAGGGTTTTTCTCCAGCTGGTCCGTGAATACTAATGTGTCTTAAACTTTCCTGCTTTGGAGCTAATTGCTCAGTTGCTGTGAGATCATGGGCTAGATTAGTATTCAGCATAAGTCTAGGGTACTTCATTTGTAGAACATAAGTATAAGCCAAACTATAAAGTTTGCTTGATGACAAGTCAGCAGATTTGGTGAGACCAAAAATTATGAATGTTGCTGATCTGTGGTATGGGTTCTTCAAGGGTTCTTTGGGTGCTTGAGCATTCTCAGCTCTCTTAAAGACGTTTGTACTTAAAATCCATGTCAGATTGGGGAATGCTGGTTATTGTTAAAACATTTTTCCTCAGGGTTTTTGGAGCTCATGTCGAAATACTCATGATTCCCCTCCTCCAAGTGATGAATGCTTAAACATTATCAGGAATAATGTTTGTCTTAAGATAGAAATGTTGGAATCAAGGCAGGACTCAGCTTACTTTTCTGGAACATCTTTCCATTAAAGTAAGTGTACTTACCTCTCTTTGTACTTACTTTCTTAGCTCTCTGTTTACTTTTTCTTTCACTGCATCTTGAACAAACAAATCAAATTCTACATATGATGGACATAGATGGAAGTAAAACATTTTAAGACACGCTGTTACAGGTAAAAAACGTGTGTGATGTGGGTACTTCCTTCAGTACAAAGTAAATTTTTCTATCAATATCGCAGCGTTTTATTTCTCTCATCACAAAACCTTAGTGTGAAACATACTTTTTATCCCATTATGGTTCCATTTAGTGTTGTGTAATTTCCATAAAACTTATTTCATGTGAAACTGTATACAGTATGTAGCGCATGTCGCTAATAGTGTCGCTGTGAAAAAAACTAATCAACACCTTCTTGACAAAGATGACTGGCCAGAAACAATGCAGCAACAAGAAAAGCTAATGTAGGGGGTTATAAAGGGAAAACGTTTTTAGGGGTAATGGACTGATAGGATCATCAAATTAGCATCAATAGTTTGGGTCTACTATTGTACTGCCTTAAACATGAAGCAAGTCTTTTGGAAGCAGTATTTATTGATTTTTTTGTTTATTTAACAAGCTTCTTGGTCACTGACATAACTGCTAGAAATAACTTATTTACTCAAATGATAGATAGATAGATAGATAGATAGATAGATAGATAGATAGATAGATAGATAGATAGATAGATAGATAGATAGATAGATAGATAGATAGATAGATAGATATAGACAGACAGACAGACAGACAGACAGACAGACAGACAGACAGACAGACAGACGCTTTATGTTCCATTGAATGCAATTTTAGTAAATAATATGCCTCAACACAGACAAAACACTATTTTATGTACAGTTGAAGAGAAGGTTGTTTGACAGGCTTTATTTAATTATTTACTGATTTATTTGTTTGTGTTTGTTCATTAATTGATAAATTTAATTTTGATTACATTTATTTATTAAGCTTCTTAGTCATGAAAAATAAATAACTGCTAAAAATAGATTTTTACTTTTAGCATATTTATGAGTTACAGACAGACAGACAGACAGACAGACAGACAGACAGACAGACAGACAGAGACAGACAGACAGACAGACAGACAGACAGACTATTTATTGGCTAAAGGGGTCCCTGGTCCATTCTTTTTTTATATCGGCACAATATAAAAATCGTCCCAAGAAAGCAAGATAAAGGGAGCAAAGCGCTATAAGGTTTTAGAGAAGCATCATCATTAACAGAGCGAGAGAGAGAGATACAGAGTTCCCCTGTGTAATGATGGCGGCATTGGCCTTCATCATAACGCCCTTGGCTTCTTTCCCAATGTCACCCTGCACATGGCGGAAGAATGACAGCAGAAATTCATCACACACGGACACCACTGCATTTTTCCCCTTCAGCGTCGCTCCCTGTGGGAACATAACGCTCGATGTGTGATGACCCCCATCTTCCTCAGGTGACTGGGATTTTAGAAGATATTGAAACCCCTCCTGAGGAAATGTCACCTCTCGAACGAGCAGCCAATCCACGAGTTACGCTAATCCGCTCTGCTCTTCTGCTGCTCATGTTCAGCAGGTTTGTGTAAACACCAACTAGAGTGTGAGTCCACTACATGAAGGTGTAAAGACAAAAGAGTTCCTTTAAGGGTTCTGTGAAACAGTGAGGAGTCAAAGGTTCTTAATGAAGTTAAAGACAAACAGAAGAATTGTGAAATCTATGATCTGGATATCTAAATAAATGCTTTTTTTTTTATTTGTCTATGAAAATGGTATATAGAGTGAGTGCAAAACTTTGAACACCCTTACCACAAAATATACAGCTTTTTTTTCCCAGTAAAAATTCATAGCAATGAGACGAGGCACCTCTGTTTCTCAGGCTTTCCTTCATCATTACAAATAAAAGATCAGATAGTTAATGAATAAGTAATGAATCAAATCTGACTTACTATTCACACAGACAAAATGGTGGGAATTTAAATTATTCTCGCACATAATGGCTGTTATGATGTTTAAACATTTCGTGAAGTCTTATTTAAAAAAAATAATAATTATATATATATATATACTTTATTCTCCTCTTTTCCTGTTTTCCTATCTTACTTTATTCACGTGCTTGCTGTGCTGATTAGCACTTTTGCGGTGCTCATGAAAGCCAGATCTGCCCTACATAATTTACAGCCTAACCACATAATCATAAAAGTTTTACAAGGTTGTAAGCAGCCAAAATGAAGGATAACGACAGGCCATTAGCGTCTCTGAAGCTAAAATAAATCATCCTTTCAGAGCACAGATCTTGGCGTCTGATGGCCGGCTTGTCGATTGCGAAAAAAACACTTCCTTTACACGCTGCATCATGGGATCAGACAAACACACAAACCACCCCTAATGATGGTGAGATGAACCTTTTCTAGTTTGTCTCCATTGTGGATGTGTAGATTGCTTCAGTGTAAGAACGAGTCACCTTTAATTGATTTTCGCTGATCCACCGTTTTTGTCCAATTCTTTTTCTAAAAATATTAAACAAAAAAAAAGTTTAAAGTTTCCCAATTAATCTATCGCAAAAATTCCTACACTTTTATAATAAATTTGAATCTTATGTCAAAATCTACAATTTGTATTAGACAGTTGATGAATTCATTTTATAACTCAAAAATGTCCTATTTCCATAACCAAGTTTATTTTAAAATATTTATATTGCAAACACTGCCGATGGGTGTGAGAAGTATAATCAAAGGTGCGCTCACCCCAAATATGGTCTATTAACTCTTAAATCATCTGGCAAACACTACAAAAGTCTTTATTGTCACAAATCAAAACATACTCAAGAGAGAACCTGAAAATAAGAGTCTCACATGTCATTTTATAATCTTAAAAAAAAGCATTGTGATTTTTATTTTATTGTTTAATTGCAAATAAAAATACAAATTAATGCAGCGTATACGGACCCCTCCATCCTCTCAAAGTTTTCTTTATTATTAAAAATTTCATGTTAACATTACATCCATCCTGCTTCATCAAATTTTGTTTATACTGAGCTGAAGGTTTATCGGATTTTTACCATTGGATTTTAACCAATTTGTTAATATTTAATCTTTTTTATTGCTTTGAAGTTTTAATAAAAAATTAGCATCTTTATTATTATTATTTTTATTTTTATTATTATTATTTTACCTTTCCTAATTCCTATTAGCATAATCTCATACAAAGGCACTGATTTTAAAGTGAACATTTTATTTTAGCAATGAACATGATTTATTTGAATATTAAGTAAAACGAATTTAACTATTAAGTTCAAACGAAACTCGTGATTTTACTCTTTCATTCTAAGGATTATCTTGATATATATATATATATATATATATATATCTTGATCCTAATCTTTTCTTAATCTCAAAATATACACAAGTTAAAAACATTAGATAAAAGTTAAATGTGTTATTTCCTGAACTACATTTCATTTGTTCACCACAAATTTCCCTGATTATACACTTTATAGACAAAATCAGCCATATGTGGTTCTTCCCCAAACTGTCTCATGAACATATGCTTTACATGGGCTGTGGAAGATTTCGAGTGGCCAGCTATGGAGCTCAGACCTCAACCATATCATACACCTTTCAATTACAACATCCAGTGGAACATCTTCCCAGAAAAGTGGACAGAATTATTATTATAACTGATTTTCCAAAAGCACATACTAATCTTCTGGTCATGTGTCCGCAAACTTTGTTTATGTTGTGTATCAAAGGCTGTGTTCTGAAGTTGAGTTTTTTTTTACTCTTTCATTTACTGTTTTCTTTTGATGGTTTCTCAACTCCCAACAAAGCTCCCAGTTCTATCCCAACCCCACACAATTCTTTCTGTAAGGTTCTTCCCAGCAACCCCTCCCCCCACCCCCATCCTGTTATTATTGCAGAAGACTTCACTGACCTTCTGAATCAAACCCAGAATAGCATACAGATTGCTTCTTTATAGCTACCTTGTGCGCTCCACGGTCCCTCTCTTTTCAGGAATCTCTTTTTAGTAATGGTTTGGGTGCTTTTTTTGTCCACGGCTTTTAATTTTCTCCAGAAAAGACAAACTGACTTGCTGATTGATGTGTATAATTTAGTTGATCATTTTCTTCCTCTGCAGTTGTTTTACATCGAGATCAAAGCAATATGAAACGTGACTGTAATCTAATAGGTGTCATCAAAAGTGTTTGCTCCTAAACTCTGAGACGAGACGAGGTGAGAAGAGACGATATGAAATAAGTGGCGATGCAGTTTCCTGTCATGTCTGTCACAGATCTTGGGCTTAATGCTGCTAAACAAAGTTCTAGTTTTCATCAAAATATGCAAAACAGAATGCAAATAAGACCCGGTCTTCTGTCTTTTCTCCTTTCTTCTTCTTTTGCATTCTCCCATTGCATTCTCTATATGATGAATCACTACAGTGTTTGATATTGGTGTTGCATTTTATCAGCATGAAAATATATTTACTGTTTACAATAATATCAACGTCACGTCTCCCACAATGTGCAGTTAATTTAAAAAATGATCTTCAGGACAAGATCAAATGTCACGTAAGAAATATGTCTAAGTATATGCCTAATAATCACACTCTTGATGTCCCAAATGAGGATGAGGTTCCAATTTTAAATCTGGTTCCTCTCACTTCTGAATTAAATGCAAAGCCATTGTGTACATTATCTAAGCTGTACTTTTGTCTTAAAGCTTTTCAGTAAATACATTACAAAAAAATAGATATATTATATATACTGCTTTTCTCTACTCATTCTTTAATTTTTTAAATATAAATCGTCCAAATGAAAAATACATCATGTACAATATATGATAAGGCATAACGATCTTTGACATAAAACTCACAGAAATTGTGATTATAATAGAGATAACTTGAGTCTTACCTGTATTTATTCACCCCATTTCTGTGTGTGTGTCCAGGTCCGGTGAGCAGTGTGTTGGTGAACCGTTACGGTAGCAGGCCCGTTGTGATCACAGGAGGCCTCATGTGCAGCGTTTCCATGGTGGCGGCTTCCTTCAGCAGCACCATCACGCATTTGTACATATGTGTCGGGATCGTCGGAGGTACTGAAACCAGCTCTCTTTCCTGTGTGATGAAAGGCAACCTTCAATTATTTTTCCCTACAATTGTAGAAGGCAGGAGATTATACTTTATATAGATACAAGTTGCACTTTTTATCTATTTATAGTTATATTTAAATTAAAGCAACATCAGTGAGTTAGGGTGTTATCACGTATCATCTCTTTTTAAATTAAGAAATCCAAGAAAGCACAAATCCTTCATCTCCGAGGATGTTTCTGTGTCGGAATTTCTTTTCTGCGTTGCTCATTGGCGATAAACGTTTAGATATACAGTTATCATTTAATCGTCCACTGTTAAAAGCGCTAACTTGAACTGAAATCTGAATCACAAATCACTGAGACGCCTTACTAATTGCTAAAGTATTTAGTAGGCGTCTCTGTAAAAAAAGAAAATACAAAATGTTCTGGTAATCTGTTTTACATCATGCATCTGATATACAAGTCCATAAAATTCATCATTTGGATAGAGACAATAGCGTATAAGATCGACCGCATGACCAGCAGCCTGTGTTGTGCAGCTAAACTACTCTCAGGCCTTATATATTTATATTAATACAATTTGCATTAGTATAGTAATAAAGGTGTTTCACTTCTTTTGACCAATCAGATTCGAGCATGTGATATTACTGTGGTATAATGAAAAGTACATGTCATCAGCACTCTGGCCGTCTTTCTAGGTAGGTTCTTGTCCTATTTATGTCATCTCAAGGTGTTTTCCTTGATATTGCTGCATCTGGCTTTCCAGGATTTATGTACAGCTGCTATATGACAATTTATAGCAAGTCAATCTGAATTTAAAAGATGTTACAGAAACCCCTGGCCCCTAATACCCCTCCCCCCCAGCTGAGACCCACGGTGGCTCGGTCACCAGCAAATCTCTCCATTAGGACTTTGTCCATCTGAGTTGATCTCTCTAGAGTATGTGTAATTGGAGTGTGTATAGGGAGGACCAGAGTTCCACTTGTTTATCACTCTTCTGCCCTGTAGGTCTGGAATTTTCTCTCGGGTTTCACTCTCGGGTCACGCCTCTTGGAAAAGCTGTCGCTCTGTGGACCTTTTGCTCGTTCACCAATTCTTTGTTCTGGTTCATGATGTCTCACTTTCTTTGTGACCACAAGCTACATTTTTCTTTTCTTTCCCTCTACATAGTCTTTTTTTGTGTCTTTTACATAAAACCTTCTGATTATCTGTCTATTGTTCTCTCTCTCTCTCTCTCTCTCTCTCTCTCTCTCTCTCTCTCTCTCTCTATGGGTGTAATTAAGTGTCCTGGCTTGCCTGGTTACGCAGAGCGCTGCCCAGTGAGCCTCATTACCCAGCGTCGGCCTGCCATGGAGAATTTATGTGTGGACCGAGTGGCCACGGAAGTCCTACCGAGACTCCCGATGACCCTCTTGTTTTTTTTTTTTTGTATTATTATTTCAAGAGTCCACACTCAAATGGACCAAATTCAAAGTCTTTATTAAAAATGACCATGATGACTTGATTAGCTCAGGATGCATATTTGTTTTTTTTTTTAAGTCGAGGCCAAACGCTAGGGTGTTCCTGGTCTGGTGAATTTGTCCCGATCATTCATCACCATGACAACTGGGAAGTACACAAAAATATGTGCTGGAAAATTTTGCACATTCCCTAAAGGACTGAAATTGTCTGAATGGACAATATGGACATACAGCAGGAAAGATATGACCGTGTAAAACAAAATGTATAAGTGCAACAAATGATAATTACACACTGTGCCGACCTCAGAGACTCTTTATGCAAATTACACGTTTGCGACCATTGGATTTACAAAAATATAACACCAAGATGGAAAAACATTGTCTTGTAAAGTCCATGTTGTTCAAATGCTTTGATCCATGTCACAGTTATACTTGAAGGCACAACAATGGAAATCTTTTCCATGAACAACTGCAATATTTGAAAGCCTCGCTTCGAAATGTTGTTTTTGAACAAGAAGAGACCAACAGAGACTTAAACACAATAGAAACAGGCCTTTCCGATAAGAATCACTGGCTCTACCTTCTCATTTGTAGGAAAAATTAATATTTGCCAACCCCAAATACCGTTAACCAACCCACAGTGCACTGATCTGTTTGTTCATTATCGAACTAAAACATAACTTCGCGATCCTCATTAAATCTCTAAACAAAAAAAGGTAATTAAATCCGAATAGTAAAAAGTCTCAAGGAATTTTTTTATGATTAGATCTACAAAAAGTAACTATATCGCGAAGGCGCACAAAGTCTTCGTTCAGCGGATTTCTGAGAATACTGCAAATCTATCAATCCCACCTTCTCCGTGCACGGTCCTGTTCATGAATAAGGTGCTCGTTTAGAGAATGAGACAGCATTAAAATTGGATTTCGTTGGGTAAAGAGAGTCTAATTTATTACCATTTACCTCGCAGATTCATTTGAGAAATTATTTCAGGTTCCGTTAATGGGTTTTTAGTCGGCGAAGTGAGCAGGATTGCGCGTAATTCAATCATGAGTGAGAGGGGTGATTGGGAACGGTTGTAGCGGCTCTAAAAATGGAGCTCGTGTTAACTTTCATCTTCATTTTCACAGGTCTTGGACTTTCTTTCAACCTCCAGCCATCCCTGACTATTATCGGGAAGTACTTCCAGGTCAGGAGACCCATCGCCAATGGCCTAGCCATGGCAGGAAGTCCGGTTTTCCTCTGTACACTGGCACCACTCAATCAGTTCCTGTTTGAACGATTTGGTTGGAGGGGAAGCTTCTTTATTCTCGGGGCCATGTTGCTAAATTGCTGCGTGGCCGGATCACTAATGAGACCTCTGAACGACGGTAGGGCTGATGGTTATCTTGCTGAATTTACCCTGAGATACAGTTTTTGGTATTATGTATTTGTGCTGGTTTTTAGTTTAACAAATCTACTTCATGGTCATCACCAAGAGCCAACCAATGTTAAGTTAATTCCTTAGTTTCTCACTGTAACCAATCAAGTCCTGTCAGGGTCTGGAGTAGCGTGTACAGGGCAAAACCAAAAGTAGATGTTTCATGGTATTAAAAAGTGGTTTTGTATTGGTAATTTCGCACTTTTTCCTCAATTACTATCTTCTCGGCAGGTGGCCATCCAAGACCCGAGACCAACGGAACAGCGAAGCCTTGTGAAAACAGGACCCAGGTGCCAAACGAAGCGAAGAAAAACTGCTTTCATAGTGTCACCTGCTTCATGGACCTGTCTCTCTTCCGGCACCGTGGTTTCATCATCTACCTGATAGGAAACATGCTAATGTTCTTTGGCTTTTTTGCCCCGATGATTTTCCTGGCACCGTATGCCAAGCACCGTGGCATGGACGAGTACTCTGCTGCCAGCTTGCTCTCTGCACTGGCACTTGTGGACATGTTTGCTCGGCCAGGCACAGGTTTGCTCGCCAACACCGCTCGAGTAAGGCCCAGGATCCAGTACCTCTTCAGTTTCGCCATTACTTACAACGGTGTGTGCCACCTGCTGTGCCCTCTGGCTTCTGGTTACTGGGGGTTGGTGGTGTACGCAGTGTGTTACGGTGTAGTCTACGGCATGGTGTGCGCCTTACTCTTCGAGTGCCTCATGGATGTGGTAGGGCCAAGCAAGTTCTCCAGTGCCGTGGGACTCGTCACAATCTTCGAGTGCTGCCCGGTTCTGCTCGGACCACCCATTGCAGGTGAGTTTAATGGATTGGTGGTATGTGAAAGTGGGTAATAACATGGGATTTTGAAAATATCCTTATGATATAGTTTAGTTTTGAAAGAAAAAAAAAACTTAAATACAAATAAATAAATAATGCTACAGATTCCTTAGTGATTAGATTTCTATTAGAAGCATGAAACATTATTGATACTTTATTATTACTTTTACTTTTCCTGTGCTTGTTAGGTATCATGATATATTTTCTCCCCCATCAGTAGGTGTGAGTTTGGTTAGGAATATTTGAGCTTTTCTGGACAGAATAGATAATTGCTATATGTAAGAAAATGTTTTTTTATTTTTTTATTATTAATTAAAAAAATCCAATTCAGCATTTTCAGCAGAAAAGCATAGGTTGGTCCAACGCTAGGTTAAAACTTGGTTCAGAAACCTTGGCCTTTTATGTAGGTGAGAGGATAAGAATTTATCAGGATGTTTTATGGTACAATTGAAGCTTCTGGGTTTAAATTTTTTACTCTACAATAATCAAAAATCAAAAAAACAAACAAAAAAAAGTAGATCTACAGTAGATAGTCACATCACGTATTGGTGATTTACACAGCAATAACCTACTGAACAAATTTATCCATCTGTTTTTCTTTTTTAGTTCTTATTTCCTTTAAAAATGAAGCTCAGAGTAGTTTAAGATAACAAAAAGGAATGAATTTGCGCTTGAATAAATCAGTGTTAGTATCTCTTTATGTCTCTCTCTCTCTATCCTGCATGCATGACTAATGGAAGAACACAGGACAGGGTGGAAAAGCTTTTCAGGGTATCATTATTGTAAGACATTCCAGCAGAATTGGATTATAGTTGGTGAGGGAGGCACTGTGGCAGCACATGTTTGGCCTCAGGAGTGTGTGTGTGTGTGTGTTAGTAGGGAGGCGATGCCGTAATTGGTCACGGTTATTTAGTGCTGCAAATCGGCCGCAGTCGCTCCGGCTTTCCGGGCCGCGTGAGGATTCGCCTCCATGTGCAAATTACAGTGAGGTGTTTTTTTTTCCAAAGCGGCGTAGTTGTGAGCGTAATGAAGTCTCTTTACGCTTCTCACTCACTTCGGCCTTCGGTCCCTTTCGGCCGTCTGGCGCTAAGCTGCTAATGCTCCTCATGCTACCAGTGGCACATCTACTGCTGATCGTATCCTTGATCTGAGTAATATGAGTGCAGGTCAAAAGGCTTGTTCAGTAGACACCACAGGGAAAAAGATGTTTCCATCGGAATGCTTGCATCCAGATTTTAGATGTTTCCATCAGGGGTCAAAACAGGATGGTTTCAAAAAGGAAGTGAAAGAATTTCAATATTTTGTATATTATATATATATATATATATATATATATATATATATATATATATATATATATATATATATATATATATATATATATATATATATATATATATAACAGCGGTCATTCCATCCTCTGAGCTACAGTCCAACCCTCTGAAGAGGAAACACATTAAAGACAGCTGAGCCAAAAGTTATTCTGGCTCTCCTTGTTTCTCCTGCCGTGTGTGATCTCCCCTTAAGCACAATTTATACTCGATGTTGTGTGCAGCCCCTGCAAAGCCACTGACGACTCTTCTCTATGACAAGAACAGGAGGAACATGGTTTATATAAATATTGAATTCCAATGATGTGATTTAAACAACACATTAAATCAGGATGCTCTGATCCTGCTCCGTCTTTCTCGTTACACTATTGCAGCGTTTCCTGCAGCGGTTTCTTGCTTGAACTTTTGATTCCGATCAGGCAAACTTGGTCATGCAGGACCTGGCTCCGACTCGGTCTGCTTCTGGTTTAATGAGGCAGAAATATCCACACCTAATTGATCTTTCGGAGAGACCTTGGCTCGTGGATCTGCGCTTAAGAGAGCAAATAAGCACCTATGTGCAACTTCTATCCTCCCTCCCTTCCACACCCGAGTTATCGCGTCCCACTATAGAGCGTCTCCTCACTACGCACAGACTTTACGTGCCACTCCCCCAGTACCTCGAGGTCAGCCTAATGAGGAGGAAGAGAGGAAATGGCAGTAATTAGCCTTTTGCTTGCCGTATTTTAATGAATCTCGGTTCATCCCCTCACTCATTAGATGCCCTGTGTGATCATTAAGCAATGAGTACATGTGAGAGGAGGGGAAAAAAATAAGGCAACTTTAACAGATGGACTGGAATGACTGGCGCGCCAATCAAGAGCCCGCCTTAATGAGGATTCTGGACATCAGCGTGTGCCATCCCCCCGAAACACGGCACGCCGCGATCAATCAAAATGCGGGCACTGGTGCTGTGTGGGGTGGGGGTTGAAGACTGAGGGGCAGAATTAAACTCCCCCATCATCATCCTCACAGAGGAAGGACTCATTAGGAGCAGGGTTTTGATTGCTTTGGCTGCCCTGAACGCTGACCTTCGGCCGACACCTGTTGGACGGTTTGTCTCTGTGTGTGTGTGTGTGTGTGTGTGTGTGTGTGTGTGTGTGTGGGGGGGGGGGGGGGGGGGGGGTTGGTAAGGGTGGCAGAAGAACGTTAGAGATATTTGAACGCTAGAACTTTTCCGAGGTCTTAGATGTATTACACCCGTGCGTAATTTTCAGTGACATATGGTTTCAGAGAACTTCTTCTCAAAGACAGCCACAGTTCCCCACTTGTCCAATTTTGCATGCACGATTTTAAAAGCGTTGTCTTTTTGGTGCATTTGTTTATTGTTCATTCTACCCAACACTACGCTCACACGCATTTACGCCTAACGGATCTGATTAACGTACAATGTGGTGTCAACTAAAGAAAAATACCAGCAGTACAGACATTTGACTTCACATATTCTGTGTCGATCTCATTTCTTGCCCTAAATGTCCTACAGCGTTAGCAATCCGTCTTACATTCAGTCACTGTACCAACTCAGCAGCCAAGGTTACCAGAGACGGCTCCTCCGACTTGACTAGCTTTCAGGACATTTAGGATTTTACTTGAGCAAGCATGGAAGAGCAAACCAGAAACTCCAAATGACATTTTAAGTTCTTATTACTCACTATATGCTATACCTTATCATTTTGAACCAGTGAACAAAAACATGAATGTGACACTTAACTCCACCCGGCGCCTACGTTTTAACACTTGTCATTCCTCTGCAGGTGCCCTAGTGGACATGTTTGGCGACTACAGCTACATGTTCTACATGTGTGGTTCTGTGATGCTCTGCGCCGGCCTCTTCCTCTTCGTCATGAACTACTACAACTACAGGAGGAAGGACGCTGCCCGGCGCCTTCGGGAGAACGGCACCGAGCTGGTCGAGAGGAACGTAGACACCGAGATAAAACGTGGGGACTCTCGGACTAGTGAGCACACGCAAGGAGGAGACGGACAAAAACAAATCCAGGGTGTAGATTCTGGGACACTTGGGGGCAGATCAGAAACTGAGGACATTCCAGTATAACACCAGGCCAAAGGATTTGATGATCATTATAGACTTGGTGTGATAGTCATATAGCACCATACTTCTGGTCTAGATGTTGTATTAAGTGTCACGCACCAGTGCAACTATTTATGTGTTTTCGTTTAAAAAAAAAAAAAAAAAAGGTACACATTTTTTTTTTAAAAAGGGACTTTTGTGGATCTCCAAGTCTCGTGACAAAAATGAGCGACGTACATGTATAATGTGCAAAAATCATCTTTGTGCCTATATCTTGATGTCAGTTGTTTATTATTTTATTAAAGAATACTAAAAAATACAAGAACACTAAAGATTTTTATACAATATCACGGACAATTAACCCCTACATGAATATACGTCTGGTTTCCATGTACACCTTGTTGGTTTCATGATTTCTTTACTAGCTGTTAACAATTCCTAGCTACAGAACTGGAGAATGAATATACATTTTATGTCCAAAATATAATTTTTCCTGCCATATGAGGTTCATCAACGAATTGTTGGCACAAACTTGGAGGCGCCCAATCATATAGAACGCCGTATGTGGTAGCATGAAATTTTCCCTCCACTTTAACTAAAACTTTAGAAAGAAAAAAAAAAAGACCCAAACCAGTTCCAGCATGACAACAAACCCTGCCAATGCCAACACCATTAAGATCCGCTTTACATGGGTAAGAGTGGAAGATCTCAAGTGGCCTGCAATAGAGCTCTGACCTCAACCCTATTAAACGCCTTTGCGATGTTTTGGAACTCACTACGAATTGCAAAAGCTCAATCCAAAATGTGCTTTGGAGGAGTGGAAGTTTTTAGAACAGCAAATGGGACCAAATGTGGAAAGGGATGTTCAACAAGCACATTTATGATCAGGGGTCCACAAACTTTCCATGTAGTGTATTTTTCAGACTTCATGACGTGTTATAAGCAAGGTTTTAAACTGTACATTACAAGTGTATATAGATGTAATTGTAGTTTCATGTGGTGAGGTGTCTGATGCTACTGAGGATGCAGAAAATTTATTTTGTACTAAATGTACTTTACTAAATGTAAAGTTAACAGTAAAAAGACAAAAAAAAAAAACCCTGCATTGTTTATTCACTAAGAAATGAGACTAAATGATGCTTTTGTTCTCTACCAGGTGTGTCGGTGGTTTTGTAAATCAAAATGTACACTTTTCCCCCTAAATGTGAAGTTTACTGTGAAAAAGGTTCAGTTCATCATACAGTTCAATCTCGGATTCATGCTTAATTTAATTTTAGGATAATGTATTTGATAAATGTAATATAAATGGCTAAAAAAAAAAAACATAGTAAATAAAATAATCTGATAAAAAGCTGATAATCTGAAATATCTATTAAATGAATTGAAATATGTTCCAGATTATAAGGAAGTTTATCCTCTTAAAGGTTTAGGAACTCGTGCATTAAAACATTACGGTGTGTGTGATTTGATGTGTGAGATGCTCCTCGGGTGTCTCTTCTGTAGAGTACTGTGCCTGTGAAAAGCATTTCTAAGCAACAAACTAGGCAATGGAACTCACTGAAGTTTTACACTGACCAAACAAATCTATAAACGTACAGATGTTTCACTTTATTTACCTTTAAAAATCCTCTCTTTCATCCGAAATATTTTGTAAAACTTTAAGATTAGTTGGTGATTTCTCTCTAACCTTGGGATCGAATTCATCCCAGAGCAGTTTTATAGGATTTAGGGATTTGTTAGATCACAGTCTGATATCTCTCCTGTTCTCCATCTTACACAAGTTGTTGTTCTTTTATAGCCAAACATGTCACATCAGGACTCATCTGTCCACTTAATTCAAGTCAATCACTGTCCAATTATTGTGTGTATTATCTTTTACATAGTTTGTTGCATATAAACAAAAGGAACACGGTTGCGTCTCAAAAACAGATGTACGCTTTATAGTAGAAAAAAGGAATTTCTGCAGTTCTGCAAGTTTCTTCAGATTCTTCATGATGGAGTACGGTAAAATCCTGGACATGTTGCATTTTGTCTTCTTCTGTTCTCTTATTTCTTTTATTGAAGCACTGATAACGTCACGTTTTTATATTTTATCCGCTATACTATGCGATATTTTGAACAATTTAAGCTTTTGGGAAAATATGACTGAAAACAGGAGCAACAAAATCTGTATTTGTGACATGATAACACTCACGTCATCACTCCTACTGAAAACGCGACACAGAATCAGAGTCTCTCTCTCTCTCTCTCTCTCTCTCTCTCTCTCTCATTCATTTTTCACTCCTTCTCTTTCCGCTCCACGTCGCATGACACTGTCCTGGGTTTTTAAAACATTTAATGCCCTCATAAATTATTGGCACCCTTCATAATAACCATCTCTGACACCAAGTGTCATTAAAACCATAGTACAAATATATAAGAAATAAGAATTCACTCTTGAATGATCTGAATTCAACATCTTATGAAATAGATTTTTAACGTATATTATATATTGTTTGTCAAGCCGCATCTTTTTATTGAGGACCAAAAACATCTGGAAGCAAAATGAGTTTGTTTTTCCAGAGAGTTTGTGTTTTTCTGGAAGCACATTTGGCTCATCATTTACTAACTCTATTTATGACCAGAATGATCCTCCTCACAAGAGCATATTTTTTATAGTTTTCAAAAATCTTGAACCTCAAATAATCACCATATTCACCATATTCTACAGATTCATAAATTCTAGCAGGACATTTGAGGCCAATACCTGGACGCATCATCCGGGAGGTTATTGAGCCAAGTGCGCATCACAGAGCATTTTACAAACACAAACTCAAAATCCGGTTTGTGTTTCCAGATGTTTCTGTTCACAAACATCACAGGAAGAGAGTTGAGTGATATTTTTCATATTGTAATTTTAAAATAATTGTAATAATAATCAAGGGTGCCAATAATTCTAGAGGACACTGTGGCAACTATAAAAATCTGCTATGTTTTTTGAATTACAGACATTTTTAGTCAGTGTCATGATAAAGGTCATAATCAGGCACAGAGGCGGGATTTGAAGTCACAACCCTGTGGCCATTAAATCCATTAAAATGCAGGTGGAGATGGCTGAGAGAGGAAATGGGTGAAAAAGAAGAGAAAGAGTAATAAAAAAAAAAGGAGCAAAATGCGAGTGTGTGTGTGTGAGAGAGAGAGAGAAAGTAAGTGAAAGAGAGCGAATGCCTTTGTGGCCGTGTTCCATTTTCACCTGCTCGCCGGGCAGGACAGCAGGACTGATGAGGAGAGCGTTAGGGTGTCACTGGGCCACGCCCTTCAATCCCACCCTCCTTCAAAAGCACATAATAAATATACTTCATCATCGTGGGCCTGGGGCGAGCGGAGTCAAACACACTCGTGCACACACGCGCACACACACACACACACAAACACACACACACACACACAAAGAGAGAGGGAATTAATTATAGATGTACATTAAATTACTTTCATTGCTTCCCTCACTACCCAGATGGGACACACACACAAAGATGTGACTAATGAAGCAGTGTTTTGGTGTTACCCATAGCGCGCGCACGCACACACACACACACACACACACACTTAAAAAAGTACTAAGAATATAGCATCAAGTGCATTGCTCTGTGTACTGATCGAATTAGCCAATTTCTGCTGGAAGATTTGAGGTTTTTTCAACCTATTTACTTAGATTTTTAGATTAGATTCTGCCAAGCTGCAGGTTTTGATTGGGTACTGCTTAGTCCTATACACAGATCTGATTGACTCATCTATGTGACATCAGATTCTGCCTCGCCCTACACTTAGATTTCACTGTTCAGGTTTGTGATTCTATTTAATTTGTTCAACCTTTTTCTTGGATCGGATACAGTTTACATTTACAACTAATGTGTATCCTGCTTAGATCTGTTTAGATTGGAATTGGCTCAACTCTGTAGTTAGACTGGATTTAATGCAGCTCTAGGGTTAGACTGGATTCCGTTCTTTTTGACCAGTGTTTAGATTTTAGACTACTTTAATCTGAATCTTATCTAAATCTGAGCATTTTATGCCCTAGGATGGTTGGACTAAAAATTAGGAATAAAAGCAGACTTACATTTTGCTATTTTTGGATTGGAATTTGCTGAGCTCTGCGCCTGGGCTGCATTCTGCTCAGGACTGTGTGAAGATTGGATATGGCTTAACTTTGGATTTTACCTCATGAAGCTTATAAAACTTTTATGTTTTGTGAGTTTATGTTCATAATTAGGGACCTCACATTAAAGCACACACACACACACACACACACACACACACACACACACACACACACACACACACACACACACACACACACACACACACACACACACCACCTATCTCTCTGTCATAATTAATGGTGTGTAAACAGATGTTCAGTGGGGTCTGCAGGTTTTTGTGGTCAGTTTATTCTAATGGGCTACATATGGCTAAAGGCGTGAGTATGTGTGCGACTCTGTGGCAGGTGTTAAACTTCTCAGATGGCTGGACTGCATCATAAGTGTCTCTACCTCATGCTTCTTTACTTCTACGTAATGACCAGGAGACTTGGCTCTCTTTCAGCAGGAGTCTTTACTGCAGACGAGCCGACACGTCAGAGCGTACTGCTTCGGTGCTGCAGTCATCAAGTCCAACCTTAAGAACTTAGCATCTTGGTTTTATACACGTTTTTTATGTGTCCCCCTGAAGGAGAACAAAACACTCAGGTGATAAGTAAAAACAAAACATGCAGAAGTAGTAGTAGTAGCACGCTCTCTCAGACCACTTCATTATCATGGAAATACCAAAAGGTCCACACAACTTTGGCATTCACTCAGATCATTAGTTAAATCAAGAGCAAATGGTCACCAACACAGCAGGAGATGGAGACAAGGCGATACCTTCCCCCTGGTTTCATACAAGAGCTTTAGGAGCTGGCAGACCATCCAGCACTTTGTTTTTACATCATCATGTCATTTATGCTGTTACTTCATTTGTCTCCTAAAGATGTACAATGTGTGTATATATATTTTACTATTTAAAAATGACATTCCTACAGAAGTTAACAGCTACAAAGATCTTTTTTATCCAGTTATAGTTTCTTTTACACCACACATGCCATGTCCTCTAAAAACAAGTTTGTTCCTGTTATCACTTACATCTTGTTCTAATAACAACTAGGTGACATTTTCAACTCCATCCTCATCACAGGACACTCCAACATCTCGAGTGAAACAAACCGCTGACACGTGAAGACTCCTTTTCCAAAAAGCATAGATTTTTTAGTTTTTCGGTCTGAGACTTAATTTCTAATACATATCAAAAAACACAACAAAACCTGTAATTAGACCCCTTGAATTCTTCAGATCTCCACTGGATGTCTGCTGAAGACTTATAAAGCATCCACTGAACAAATCCCAGTGAATCATTTGAGTTGTGACTTCGAGTTACTGCCTTTATCCTATTTAATTATGGATGCGGACATTTGCACAAGATTAACAAGATTTAATGTTTCCAGATCACCATGATAGAATTGAATCCCAGTTTGAGAAACAGTGCACATAATAAGACACCATAATCCTTTCCCAATTTGAAAGTCTTATGTTAGCGGTTCTGGGAATTTCTGAGATTGTCGGAACACAGAAGTCACTTTGGATTAAAGTTCATCTTCAATGTAACTGAATATATACAATATATATATATTTATTCATTCTGACTCATTTTTGCATGAGCATGGCTTGAACTGATGTTCTCATGTTCTCTACGTTTCCCTGTTCACGCATTTCCCTGAACACCTCACCACCATCTCCGGCTTTATTCTGACCACACGCCTGGGACCCAACACCTCCCTTCCTCTCACACACACACACACACACACACACACACACACACTGGAGGTATCATTTGCCTCTGCACTGACTGCTCATTTTTACAGCGGAGATTATTTAGTGTAATTGGGCCTTATGCGGTAATGACCTTGCAACTTTTTTTTTCCCCTCCCCTCCTTCTCTTTCTCACTCGCTTCTTTCCTCCCTGCAAATTGGAGAAGGGAAATCTGGTTTGACACGGGGCCCAGAAGATGTATTAGCGTGCTATGGTAACTGCCTGCCGCAATAAGGTCGCAGTGGAAGTGTGTAATTAGTGTGTGGTGGCCTTCCCTCAGGAATGGCTTTTTTATTACCTCAATACGTCATAGGAACAAATCTCAGAGAGCGAGATATATGAGTTTGTAGGGATTAAAAAAATAGATAGTTATGCAAATGTACATATAAAACATCAAAAGGTAAATTTTTTATTCTTGTGACTGGATTAATCTCTGGGATCATTGAATAACTAAATATGTAGTATGATATATTTTTTTATATCTGTACGAGGACATGCATATCACATTATACAGTAATGTCCAAATTATGACATCATTTTCACAACAGTCACTAAAAAATATCTGCACTATGCATGTAATTATAAGCACTAATAAGCACTCATACAAGTCTACTGCAGAACTTATTAAAATTATTGTTTTTTTTTTTTTATATTATTAATACTGAAGGTGACAAGCTGCGTTATAACCTCTCAGAGATCCTCGTAAATTCTGCAGGAAAATATATCAGAGACGGTTTATTTGGACACTAGAGTTCAGTATTGCTCCACTGTACGGAGCGTCATGTTTTAATATGCATGACCAGACGCATGACCCTGAGCCCCCGTTTGGCGCGCCACGCAGAAGTGATGGACAACGCGAGCTTTTCTTTCCACTGACACGGAGACACGGAGGCAGACACAGAGACAAAACTAAAGGAAGCCTGGGATAAGACTAGAGCAGCTGCGAAAGCGCTACCGAGCGTCTGATTATCGGTCCGATTCTCCATCACATTCAGATTCTTCAGAAATCGAATCGGTTTGTCACTTGTGTTTGTTTGCCATGTGTCCTGGTGGACATGGATGTCAGAATAACTGTAAGATCTCCTCGGTCATTACATGGATGCTTTAGGAGTAATTTATGATTTTGTGTGTATAGAAATAGTAAATTGAAGTGGTTTTATACTTGTGTAAGCTTCTAAAGGGCACATATTTTAAGACCACAATGTATTTTTCTTCTTATACCACAATACTCTGGAATTCATGTATCTAATTGGTCGGAAAATTTTTGGTATATCTGTATCGAAAGCATTCGTTCATCCACCCCTTGTTTTGTACTTGTCAACACGAAAACGGTACCCGTGTAAATATTTTATTTATGTACATTTTCTACTGAGTGTCAGGGCTGCGTAACGGTCAGGCTATAGAGTGACGGTTTCCACATAGAAAGTCTTTAATGCATGCCAGAATTAGGACCGTTTTTTTCCAGAGACAATTACTAACATATGGTAATTAGTGTAAGAAGAATAAAACACTAAAGCACACAAAGTTGTTATAGGAAAGGAATCAGCTTTGGGGGGCTCACAGTAACACAGCACCATCTCACCCATGAGTCGTTGATCGTTTGTCTTTAACAGAGCAGCCCCAAGTGTAATTTCCAACAGTGTAACATGGAGCAAGCCTTCTGTTTCAGAGCGCTATTACGTGACTGTAGAAAGCAGGTTTAAATATTCAGAATTTTACATATATTATATAAAGGAGAAAAAACAACATTTTGCTCACAAAATTTCACCTAAATCCCAAGCATGACTTGGATAGTCAGTACATGGGCCGGAACAAACCTTCTTCATATCCTACACACTTATCATCATCAGTTCTCCTGATTGAAGAACCCTTTTATATTGACTACAGCATGCTGGTTCCGGTTTGAACCCGTACAGAAGAGCCCCCTTTTTGTTCTTCCAGCACGCACGTCACAATTTTCACCAGAACGTATCTGAGCCTGTTTTGGGATTCAGGCCTTGTATCCAATTTGAAGCGTCCCCTAATGTTTTAAACGTTCGGACAGGATTGTGAGAGTCCTCTTCACAGAATGACAGGCGAACAAAAATGCTCGACACGATGGAGCGTAAATTAAAATTCTGAAAAGAGAACATGATGATGTTTCCCTCCCCCACCCCCCTCCATCGATTGGTGCACGCGTTGTTGTGGGCATTAAGGCTTGATTAGTGCTGACACGATGGCCGGGTCCCAAAAACAAAGCCGTGCGCCATGCATATTAAATGCGGCACGCATATTAAATATAGCCAGGATCTTGAGATGAGAACTAATACTGCCTTTGGGTTCTTAAACAAAACAGAGCTTTTAATGTATTCAAATTGTATTTGTGTGCAGTATTTATGTCCTGTGGTTAAAAAAAATGAATGAAACAGAACTGGAATTGTTTTGGCTTTTAGACCTCTTTCGCCCTTTAGACCAAACATAGAGAGATAAAGATAGATGGATAGAGAGAGGGAGAGCACACACACACACACACACACACACACACACACACACACACACACACACACACACACACACACACACACAGAGTATATGATTCTCTCTCTATCTATCTGCATATAAAAGAGAGAGAGAATTTAATTTATAAGCAGTAAGAAGCCATGTGTGCTTGAGTAAATACATTTTTTCATTTAATTGAAACTTTAATAAAGACAGGACGAATAGTTTTATCAGACTGTGATCAGATTAGTGTGTTTTGAGGGAAAATGTGCACCGACTGCACTTTTGAGCTCTATTTGTTTTTGGCATTTTGTTTGCTTTTGCTCTTTCCTTTTTTTTTTTTTTACCTGTTCACTGCAGTGATTCTGTTCTACACACACACCAAGCTTGAGATTTTAAACCCTAAGAAATATACCCTTGTATAATCCAAAATACCATCCCGCATTGGCATGTTATTATAGAAATGATTGTGTATTAGCGCAAATGCATTTCGATAAACTGTTCCAATTCGATTCGATCTGCACTTCTGCATTCTCGCTTTTACTCAATTTAGTTGTCAGGCAATCTGAAAATGCTAAATGTCATTTTTGTCCGTATAATAATACAAAAAATGTAAAGAATGTATTACACGTTCGCCATATGTTAATAAGTAAATGCACAAAATAATGTTTTAAAGAACATTTAAATTCAATTTATAAAAGTGCCTAAGCCAAGCACTTAGATGAGAGATAGCAGATTGATAGCCATTACAGAACTAGAGCTCCAAAGCGGGCTAAAGTGGCCGAACTTTCTCCGACACAATAAATCACAGAGACGTGAGGATGATTTTGTTTGAAAGATACTGATACGCTCTTTTTAACAAACCAACGTTGTCTTTCATTGTATCATCAAAATCCGAGCTATCGAGCTTTCAGTCAGTTCACAAACGCAGATGATTTCATTAGTTAGAGTCTCACAGGCTGTTCATTAAACTATGTAGTCACATGACCAAGTATGCGTGTCTATAAGCGCTATTTTAGTTTGATGGTTTGGTGTTTAATTGCAATACATGGATAATTAACAGAACGTGGATATATATATATATATATATATATATATATATATACACAAACATTTCCACAGTCACCAAGTAAAGCAATTACACAAAACCCTAAAATGCCCCCGATCATCATTCAGTCATTCCAAGATGGCGGTTCGATCATCTCCGTCTCACTTTCTCTCCTTCGCCCTTCTTCTCTCTCTTTTGTCAGGCACCGCGGGGAAGGCGTAAACGTTTTTGGCCATATCTGGGCTCCTTTCTCGCTTTTTCATGTCATTTTGAGGCCAGCTGCCCCTGGAGATTCGGGCTGCCTCGGGCCTGCTGGGTGTAACACACGGGCTCTGCCACGGCCCCTTATTTTAGATCTGTGGCACGGCTCGCTTCTATGTAAATCATATTAATAAATTTGCTTCAAAGTTGCTCTAAGGATTTCCACCGTCGCCAGTGGACGGCGACTGCAAAAGCGTGAATAATCCTTTTTGTTCAGCTTGGTGTGAATCCTCCTCTGTGTGTATGAGAGAAAGAGGAAGCGAGGGGAAAAAGAGAGCATGTGGTCACAGCCTGCACTTTAGTAAACCATCGTCTCGTCATAAATCTGCATGTTAACTAAAACAGGCAGCTTTTTCTTCTCTCTTTTTTTGCCTCTCTGATTATTATAATTGGTGTCAACATTTAGATGGGAAAATTGTGAGAAATGATTCAGTATGGACCTGAGGGGGGGCCAATTTACTCGCCGTGCTCAAGCGAAAACAAGTCTGTTGCTAAATGGATTTTTTCATTGAAACACCGTATTCACCTGCGTCGTCTGGAGTCGAATAAAAAACACGGATGAACTCTGGAGAACGCGGAATTCAATAACGCTTAATTACCGCACTCAGCGTACGGAGAGCCACTGGCGATCCTTATAATCGTGTTTGGAAAGAAATTAATATTATATAATAATATGCGCACGATATCTAGACTTAATATTTCGAATGAAAAACAGACAAGGAAGACATGAAACAATCCAAAAGACAAAGCAATGATGAAGAGTCCGTGTTTAACGTTGTGGAATAACACTGTCATACGGAAGCAGATTCTTTTTAGACCATCAGTCCAAGTAGGACGGGGTCCCAATCCACAGTGCACATCAGGACGTACGCAGAGACCTGCCTAGAGCCTAGAGACTGACCCAAGACACTGTCCTATTTATGAGAACGTTCCAGATACAAAGACGTCTATCTGTGTCAGGTGTTATACACGTTAATGCAACATCCAGCCATTACATCTCTCACAACCTCATGAAATTTCTCTCACAATCTCTCTGAGAAAGAGAGAAAAAATAAAAAATAACGTCCATTTTTCTTCCATTTCAATTCATGCAGTTTGCTTTTAACAGCCCTATTGTTTTTTCCATTTAAGAGCCTGGAACGTGAGAAGTGTAATCATGTTTCTTAACCGCTTCCATGCGTCAAATATTAACAAAAAGAGTTATTTCTGAAATTAAAATTAACATATTAGAGCCAGAGATGACTAAAGAACACAATAAAAAGAAAATAAGGAAGAAAGTACAATGTGTATAAAAAGTTTTCATGCATATTCTGAACATCTATAAATGTAAAGATAAATGTACAATGTTATGGTTTATATATATATAAAAAAAAAAATTATTTTTTTTTTTTTTATTTTAATAAATATAATTTTCCTGTCACAGGAGCTGCTGATGGATGCAGTTTTACTCTGATGTCATGAGCTCGGTCCTGTGTACATTGACTATTGACCGGTTTGCTTCCAGATCAAAAACTAGGACACTTCGGACTGCTGAGAAGATTACTGGTGCTTCTCTGCACACTTTCTAACCATTATAGTGAGAAAACCAGCATCCAAAATCACAAGGAAAATCCCACAACCAGCTCATCAGCACCAGAACACACAATCCACCTCATGAACACTTCAAATCACACAACAATCAACAATAACGCAACTTATATTCTTGCTCTATTTATTATATTGCATCACTCTGCTATACACTCATTCCCACTCGCACGTATCTATTGTAACATTTTTCATGTCGTTCTCTGTATATTTTGTGGAAAATCTTTTATTATATAATTTCATGTAATTTGTTGTACCTAGAAGATTCTTTTATCCAAACAAATTTCTAACATAATTTGATTCCAATCAGATTTTTTCGTTGGTTTTTATAAAAAAAATCTGTTTACAGAAAAAACATCAAATTTTTTCCAACAAAACAGCAACAAAAAAAAAGGGCCCAAGATTGTGAGATTTTAACGGTCAACAAAACACTAACGATAAAAATGAACATGAATGGAACGGATGCACTCCTGAGACTCTTTGACTAAAGTGTGGAGAACAGCACCAAATGTAAAAATTCACCAAAGCTCGAGTTTTAAACAAACAGTTTGAAGCCGTCAACACTAAAGAAAGCAAAAAGCCGCCTAAAACCGTATTCTACTCCAACAGTGTTCAATTTATTCTTCAAAAAACATTTCTTCTTCTTTTCTTGTTCAAAGCTTTAAACATTTCCAGCAATCTGAGGGAAAAGCTCTCCCACAGCTCTTTTTGTGTTTCATTCCTGCTCATTTCTTGTCACTGAGTTTTTGTTAAGAGCATTAAAAGCTCCATAAGCAGCCATCAGGAGCTTGACCCATTCATCTTTTCACCATAATCACCATAATTAGCAATAAGTCAGGTATCTCATCACTTTGATCACTTTACACTATATGGACAAAAGTTTGTGGACACCTGAACATTTGTGTGTTAATTCATTTCATCCAATTCATCCCATCAAACACTGAGTTTAAGTGCATGAAGTCATTGTCTTTGCTGGAACATGTTTGTGTCTCCTATAGTACTTCAAGTAAGTAAAAAATGTCATGCTACCATTGTCCAAACACACCTTATACAATTGTGTGCCCCAAACAGTTTGTGGAAGAACTAGATTTGTCTGGAGAAGCCAGGTGTCCTAATACTTTTGTCCCACATCATACATCAAAGATTGTTTACTACTTACCAGAGTTTCTGATATGTTTCTTTGTTTATAATCCAATTTCCCCCTGATGTTCTGGCCATGTAGGTTGAGGTTCAGCTAAAACTAAAACAATCATTAGTGGCTTCCAACTCATGTGATTAAATTAGACCCACCTGTTTCCTGGTTTCCAACAAAATCAGGATCTGGACAGAATGTGTATGAAGTAATGCTTTCATAAAGCTCCAGGCTTTATAGGAGAACGCTCAAAATATTATTATTGATTGATTGATTAAACTGTGACATTTTTTTTGCAAATGCTTGATAGACATGAGAACACAGTGTTTGTGTGAGTTCTTTTCTTTAAAAAAATGTAAAAGGTTCAACAATAAAGGCAAACTTTCATATCTTTCTTCACTCGTATTTATCAAGGCTGCCAATATTAGTTTGGGACACTGTATCGTGCAAACGTAAAAAAATAAAAGCACAAAAAAATACAAATAAAAAAAGTTTTGGAAATAAACAGGAACTGCATAAAAATGAACTGTACAAAACAAATGAATGATGAAGAAAAAAAAAGAGAAAAAAATTGTGTAAGAAAATCACGTATATATAAATCGTAAAAAAAATCATACATATAAATAAATGTGTTCTAGTCTGCTTTTTGCTGCTTTTTTTTTTTTACCCACACACATGCTCACACACTGAAGATGCTGTTGTGAAGTCAAAGAACAATGAAATACCTCAAACCCTTGCTGGGAAAGAAAGAGAGAAAAAGAGAGAGGTTGAGGGAGAGAGAGAGAGAGAGAGAGAGAGAGAGAGAGAGAGAGAGAGAGAGAGGTTAGAGAAGGTCGGTCGAGAGTGGACACTTGGCCGTGTGCCCCTGTGGGAGAAAGTCGTCTCCTCTGCTACCCTTAAGCATGTGTGATTACTTGAGCTGCATAATTCACAAACACATACGGCTCCCACTGTGGGAATTTACACACGTGTGTGTGTGTGTGTGTGTGTGTGTGTGTGTGTGTGTGTGTGTGTGTGTGTGTGTGTGTGTGTGTGTGTCTGCGCTCCATTACATTCTCACTATCCACTTTACTGTCCTCCTGTCACCTTTTGCTCTGACACATACATCACAGACACACACCTGGCGCCTTCGGTATGTGAGTGACATCATTTCCTGTGTGCCAAGAGGCTAAAAGAACACACACAAACACAGCATCCCCCACCCACCCCCCATGACACGCAACAGATTAGTTTCTTCATGATACAATTTTTGCTTGAGGATGACTCAAATTATTACAAAGAGAGATGTGCGCACACACACACACACACACACACACACACACACACACACACACACACACACACACACACACACACACACACACACACACAGAGGAAAGGTGCCAGCAGCAGCGCAAAACATCAGTCAGATTGCTTCAGGGGAAAAAACGGAGTTGATGTGATGGGGTTACCACATCGGAGCAAGAGAGAAAGAGCAAGAATGAAAGGCTGTGTGTGTGTGTGTGTGTGTGTGTGTGTGTGTGTGTGTGTGTGTGTGTGTGTGTGTGTGTGTGTGTGTGTGTGTCTGAAAAAGACAAAGAATATGAAACTAAGCTAAAGACAAAGTGAGGTGTGTAAGACCCCATGGATGGATAGATGAATGGATGGATGGATGGATGGATGGATGGATGGATGGATGGATGGATGGATGGATGGATGGGTGGGCATAAAGACATAAAAAGACAAAAGCACTAGACTGATTTGAGACATTTAATACAGGCATGTAAACAGATAGTAATATCTACAAGAGAATGGATCGATGGATGAATAGATGAATGGATGGATGGATGGAACATCTATTTGTAGAGAAAACCCCCTGGCTAAGGGTTATGGTTAGCTGATTTAATTAGCTACATGAAGTTAAACAAACTTTGCATTCATCTTGCTCATGGAACCAGACACTGAGGACATTAAGTAACGCTAATATGCTGCCTAGTAAGTTTCTTTTTTTTTTGTTTTAGAAGGAACCTGAAGTTCTAAAACAAAAAAAAAGAAACTTACTAGGCAGCATATTAGCGTTACTTACTGAGAAAACCCACACAGACACGACGGGAGAACATCTGAAACTCGGCAGTATCCCAAGCACAGGATGGAACCCAGGAAAAAGGGAGACCCAGGCGAAGCATTGGACTAAAGAAGGATGAATACAGGCAAGCAAACAAAGCGACAATCATCATGAGAGCGTTTCATTACGCCAGATCGAGGATGAGACTGAAAGTGAGGGATCAAGAGGAGACAGAGGATGTGTGAGCTAAAATGGAGAAACATTGCAAAAGCACTGAACTACACACTAACAGAGACTATTACGTAAACGATTCGGTTGAGTATGGGACCAAAAGCATTGTTGGGGGACAGTAGATGTGTGTAGAGAAAGTGAAGAGAAGAGGGACCGCCGGTCAGACACAGCGACATTAACCATGGCACTGTTCCTTGCTCCTCACCAGCAGAGGCACATCAAATATTCTATTAGATTATCCTCCAATTTGTGCCAGAGCTGTACCCTGCGTGCCCGCTGTGCCCGGCTGAGGAAACGTTTACTCCGCCACCATCTGTCCGCCTGGTAGGACATATTGGAAATCAAAGCAGGGGTCAGTGGAGAGCGGATCGCTGACTCCTGATGGCCCGCCAACCGTCCGGCCTTCGTGGAGAAAAAACTCAGCCGGGACATGGTTTCACCAGCACCATATGGTGCAATTGGATGATGAGGAGAGAAAGAGATGGCAGGTAGGTGCAAATATATACACACACACACACACACACACACACAGCTGGTATGGTTACACACCTAGAGGTTGGACAAACAAACTGACACGGTTCACGGTACTGGGGGGTGCAAATAAAATACCTTCCTGTCAGAGAGACACATGGTTTCAGTGGCCTCTGTAGACTAGCACTTATATCATGTGGTCCTATAACACACGCAGAGTTACATCACGCTCATTGTCCAATCTAATTGGTCAGAAGGTGTTGATCTTCAGATCAGAGGAGGTTATGTTTTGGGCAAGGCCAATTACGAGAGAAGGACTTTTCAGAGGAACTACAGAAACTAATGTTATCCCCAGATGTTCCACAACAATAAATAGAATCCATAACGTGCTGTTATTGAAATACAACGAACTTTGGGATGGCTTCACATCTGGCCATATTTATACTGTATTATCTGTTAATGTAGAACCCTACAATAAAGTTAAACATTTATACTGTATTATCTGTTAATGGTTCTATCTAGAACCCTACAATAAAGTAAAACATTTCCAAATGAAACTCGAAGTATTCAAAAAACCCTCCAAGATCCATCAAATTCCTACTTTCAAATAGTTCCTGCTTGCTTATTTTACTATCCTGTCAAAGAACACGGTTCTACCTGAAACACTACACGAGTGTGTTGCCCTATAAGACAGGGGTCCAACCAGAAACACATAAATATCTAATAAACCATAAAGGAACCTTTGAAGGAACCATTTTGAAAGTAGGTGTTTGGTAAACAAAAAAGGTTTTCTTAATAATTAGGCCCTTATTTGGAACCATTTTATTTTGTTGTTAAGTTCTAAATGAAACTTTAGAGCAAAGGACGTCCTAGTAACTAGGGACGGCACTGATTCGAGCTTCGTTTCTACTGGTGCAACGGATCACAAAAAAAACCTCTCACAGTTCGGATCACATTGCGGTTTTTGAATCACGTTTTAGAAAATTTTTCAGATCAGCAAAAAAAAAAAACGCGAGCCTTCACTTCCACTCTTGTTCCATTAGCCATCCTGGACAACTGCTTCAAGCTAATACCAAGTTCATTAGCAAAGTATAACAGCTGCTATCAGAACAAATGAGGCCAAAAAACCTCCACTAGTTCCAAAAACAAGGCCACAAACAATGCTGTCACCTGCTCCCCTTCTTTCACTACGGACACATTGTCCATGTTTCCATCTATCTAATGGAAAACAATCCCCAAAATCCTCCCAGGGAATAAGAGGCTCCAAGTCCATCAAGCAGAAGGTGGGATCGAGAGAGAAAGAAACCTGATGAGGTCGGAAATTTCTTGGTCCTTAATTAAAGCTCATTCCGCGCAACGCTTCCAGTTGGTTTGGATAATTAGCCAGCGAGCGGCTCTGATGAGAAGCACTCGTGCTGCTATATTGACTGGCATATGCTGCGTCTGCCATGGGGAGCACAGGAGCAGAGCGCTGGTGGTGGAGGTGGTGGTGGTGCGTGTTCTGGAATAGGGGACGTGATATAATTAGTGGGATTGGGCTCGAGGTCCGGGATTCCTGTGAAGATCGGTAGAAAAATGGACGCCAGAGGGAAGCGCTAGGTAGAATAGCGTCACATTTCCTCCACTTAAAAAGCTCGCCGCGGGGCGACAGGACCATAAGCGACGAGCATAATGAGGTTGTTCATTGACAATCCACTTGCTATTATTCTTTTCTTTCCGCCTCCAGTGTGAGAGGGATGGTAATTACGCCTTGAAGCGGTTAGGGGGGATTTCAGGAGATGCTAATGCTGCTAATTGTAGACAAACACATTAAACCGGGAGATCAAGTGCCTTTGTAGAGACACTGTTGGCCTTCTTCTTCTTCGTATCACACCCAATTCAGCCTAGGGTATCAGCTTTTTCAATTGCAATCCCGGTCTAAATTTTCAACACGCCGCACATCTGATATAAGCAGCGCGTCTCTGAGAGAGATTTCCATTCATTTGTTTGAAAATCGTTTGAAGACTTTACCACAGCGAAGTGAGGGTCTGCGGCGGTCCACGGCAGTGCATTATTCATTCTCAAATCAATCAATTTAACGGAAAATTCTCACCAAATTCAGACATAAAGGAGAAAAGACTTCACATACAGGTGTTAATTAACTGTTATATAGTGATAGTACATAGATGTTCTGGGTCTAAAAAAAAAAAAAAAAGACATATTTTGTGCCTTTGCATTGGATATATTTTTGTTTCATAAGCTTCCTAAGAAACGGTGACATTTTCACAGCCAATGCCGTTCATCGCTCGGCTTCTCCCTGATGGCGGGAGGGGGACGGGGACGGCGCCGCGGATGTCTTTCTCCCGGCAAATGAGGAAGCCGCTCAAATGATCCTGAATGTCGGCAGGGTGATGGAGCTGTCAGGGCGCGGGAATGAGAGAGAAACAGAGGAATGTGCAAGGATGAGCCTCTCATCAATCACCTGCAATCCGTGTGTGTGTGTGTGTGTGTGTGTGTGTGTGTGTGTGTGTGTGAGAAAGAGAGATAGAGAGAGAAAAGAGAGAGATGCAGCTCCTGAACCCTCATCAGACATGACAGGTTGACGGTGAGTGAAATGACCCCGAGCGTCTGCGATGCGGGTTCGATGAAGCCGTGTTTTGCTGGAACGTGAGCTCACGTTGACAATGTTATTTCTTTCACTACTCATTTCTTTTTTTTTTTTACCGGTCGTAACGAGGAAAGCGGCGAAAGGTGCGACGACGTCGGCACACCGGGCCGTTTGTTCCATTTTGCATTCGCCGTCTGGAAACTGCACCGTATTTAAAATCTACTAAACAGCGGAATTTAGTCGTAGCATAAAGAGATGAAGAGTCTCGCAACAATAAATAAATCAACAATGGGGAAAGATTTCCAACAAGGGCACACCCTAAACTGTGTTTTATTCCTTGTACTTTTTACGTGTTTAAAAGATACGCTTCATGTTGTGCAGCTAATTCCAACAGTCACTTCCGTTAACACTTCCTGAACATCATGCTATGGAAAACAGCTCCATATAATCAATCACACAATTTTTGAATAAATCTTTACATAGGAAGTTACTACAGATGTGATAGAAGAGTACCTTCAAGAGTGAAATGAAAAGTTTATAGGACTGTGGTGATACCTGCGATGTTGTATGGATTAGAGACAGTGGCATTGCATAAAAGACAGGAGATGGAGCTGGAGGTAGCAGAGCTGAAAATGTTGAGGTTTTGTTGGGAGTGACGACGATGGACAGGATTAGAAATGAGTTTATTAGAGGGACAGTGCATGTAGGACGTTTTGGAGACAAGGTGAGGGAGGTGAGATTGAGATGGTTTGGACATGTGCAGAGGAGGGACATGGGGTATATCAGTAGGAGAATGCTGAGGATGGAGCCACCAGGAAGACCAAGGAGGAGGTTTATGGATGTGGTGAGGGAAGACATGCAGGTAGTTGAGTTGAAAGAGGCAGATGTAGAGGACAGGAGGGTATGGAGACGGATGATCCGCTGTGGCGCCCCCTAATGGGAGCAGCCGAAAGAAAAAAAAGATAGGAAGTTACTATTAAAACGCTAACATTACAACATATTTTCAAGTATGTCAATGTAGGCGGTTACTATAGAAACGCCAACTTCACAGAACCTTTTACAAAAAAGTCTTTGTAGGCGGTTACTATAGAAATGGTAACTTCAACACCTTTTATGAGTAAGTCTCTGTAGATAGCTACTATAGAAATTAAAAGCTTAGACGATTAAGTCATCGTAGGCAGTCACACACACAAACAGAAGAACAAGTGCATGATCATAGATCAGTGTCTGTGTGTGTGTGTGTGTGTGTGAGAGAGAGAGAAAAGAGAGAGTGAGAGTGTGAGAGAGAGAGACTCAAGAGATGTCAAGCACTGCATGAAAACCACAGCCACTGTGCCCCGAAGGTTAAATCTACACCAAAGTCAAGGATGAAAGCCGAGGTCCTGCAGCTTCCACTCCTTGACACAGGGCGCTAAATTCTGCAGAGAGAGGGGAAGAGAGGGAGAGAGAGGTAAAGATAGAGAGAGAAAGCGAGAGTGTAGTTATTGTGAGTACAACATTTTTAATCTGAAACGAACATTCATTTTTTGTGAAATCACCCTGTTTTCTTGTCTGTTGTTCTTCAGCAGTGGCACCCAAGAAAGTCTTCCTCGCACGCTGCCTCGACTCGGTCTCACCAGCCGTGTTAGATCTCCATCAAAAGGCAATAAAAAATAAGATCGGAGAAACAGCGAGTCAGACAGACACACACACACACACACACACACACACACACACACACACACACACACATACTGACACTGTATATTTCTCATAAATACTCTCATTTATAAATAGCTACAGTTTACACTGTGAAATGTCTTTTCATCTTCTCATTCTTCAAATCAACCCTTCGCTCATGAAGATTCAATATTAGAGCGCCGACACCAATGACTCCTTCCATGAAGCTTCAAATAAACTAGTAGTAGTGACTTGGTTCTTTGAATCGAAAAGTCTTTCATCGAAATGAACATTTCTTTTGATTCATTTATTTCCTTTAATCCATTTATATGGGGGTCACGTGACAAAAGGACGAACGACTCAGACCAGGGGACTCGGGAGATGAAGTCAATTGTGTTTCCTGTCGAATTCACTGCATAGCGTATATTGGAGCCACATGAAGGAAAAAAAACGCACGACTCGGACTAGAAGAGTCGAGAGGTGACCTACTTGATTCCGTTTTCTGTACATTTCCTCTCTCTCTCTCTCTCTCTCTCTCTCTCTCTCTCTCTCGTTAAACATGCTCCTGAGGCTCCAGTGACCACTGTTTCTGCCCCTCTCCCCTCCGTGGATCTTTCCACTTCGTCCAGGCCTGCCTCTGGATAGTGTTCTCTTCGACTGGAGGCCACTCTGTGCAGCTTGGGACGTTTTCTTATCAATCCCTTGGGTGGGTCCATGAAATTCCGGAGTAAGAACGAGAGCTTTGAGGATGGACTGGACTGTAGTTAATGTCAACAGTCTGCCACACCGACTCAGGAATACAGTTCGCTTCTGATCATCATCACTGCACCCCGCAACATCGTATATCTGCTACAAATAGACATTCGGTGCAACCCAGATGAGGATGGGTTCCCTCTTGAGTCTGGTTCCTCTCAAGGTTTCTTCCTTATGCCGTCTCTGGGAGTTTTTTCTTGCCACAGTCGCCACCGGCTCGATCATCAGGGACAAACTTACTTATAAAGAACATATTCACTTTTAATCACCACATCATCTGTGTAAAGCTGCTTTGAGACAATGTTCATTGCTAAAAGCGCTATACAAATAAAAATGAATTGAATTGAATTAAATACATAACCTGCGGAGATTTTGTGTCGCTTTGCTCATGCGCGTCCAGTAGAAAATGAACCAATCACTCTCGTCGACTCGTTTTCTCACGAAAAGAACGAATCGTTCATGAACGACTCATCACTAACTGACAGAGAAACTTTACTGAATCGGTTCATGTGGTCGAACAAGCACACTGATATCGATTATATTAAGATGATGAACAGCACCAACAAGAGCAAGAACAGACAGACAGATATATATACAGAGACAAGACAGGCAGACAGATATATATACAGAGACAAGACAGGCAGACAGATATATATATACAGAGACAAGACAGGCAGACAGGCAGACAGATATATACGTAGATAGACGGACAGAAAAGCTGCAGAGAGTTGACAGAGCAAATATACAGCACTACAAAAAAAAGAGAGAACCAGTAAAACAAGCGACCTGTGGTGCTTACACTTCCTTATTTTTATCTTCATTAACTTTCTGTTCCTTATGTTCCCTCGACCAGACGTTCTGACTGATCGGAGTTTTAATCAGACCCCATCCCTCGTCATCTTCAGCTGAAATTTTGTTCTCTCCGTGCCACCGTTCCCCCGGTCCCACGTCAGGTTTGGCATCTCCGTGGCCGCTGACACAATCTTAATTACTCCTGACTTATTTGAATAATTCATGCATCCTAATTAGCAACATGCGTTTTTTTTTTTTTTACCCAGCGACCGTGTCTCTTACTCTCCTCCCTCGTTCATTCCCTCAATCCCTCGCTCGTTCTGACCCTCCCTAAACATCCATTCCCATCTCACACTCCATCGGAAACACTGCAGTTATGGGAACATACGCAGGCTATAAGGATTTAGAGAGGTGTGTGTGTGTGTGTGTGTGTGTGTGTGTGTGTGTGTGTGTGTGTGTGTGTGTGTGTCCTGGGTGTGTCACTGCAGCAGGACTTAAGCATGCTAACGAACTGGTTTCAGCTCTGAGCCTATATACTGTATATACTGAATGTTTGTTTACATGTATACAGACACAAAGTGGAAAAGTGGATACGGGGGGAAAAAAAAAAAAAAGAAGAAAAATACAAGTGGGGAAAAAAAACCCAAATCCCATTCAGGAACCACACACTCCGGCTTCGCTTGCAAATTCGAGCATATTGCTAAAGAGTGCTGAGGGAGAGCTACGGGAATTAGTGCGTCTAATTACCATGCTCAGACGTCTCCTTCCATTAATATTTGATGGCGTGTCGGGTGTGGGGTGGAAAGGCGTGGTTTTGACGGAACGCTAAAAGAGAGAAGGCGAACACACCAAAAAAAAAAAAGTCAAATGGTGTAGGACTACAGAGGAGTGGAGAAGATACACAAGCAAGCTTTGGAATACAAAAACATATCAGTATGTATGCAATACGGACAAATGTTTTTGGACGTCTGAACACAAGATTGGTATGTCCCACTGAGAACCTTCTCACTCTTGAGATGATGTTCCACTAGATTTGGGAAAATTTTGTGGAGATTTCGTCTAATAAATTTGTTTCTAAACCTGTCCATCCTCATCACTTCCAACGAATATCTCAACATCTTCAGCTTTGTTGAGATGCTCCACCTCCTGTCTTTTACTCAACGCCACCCTCTCTATACCAAACAAAGACACGGCTGATTAAAATGATAAGATCTATCAAACTAATAGCATGATTATTTATTTAATTAATTGCACTGTACTCTACAAAAAGTTCGTAGATAAAAATATCCGAATTGAAAACGTTTTCCAACTTTTATATTCCAATATATTAACATTCCTAGACATGTCTATATTAATATCTATATACATTTATATAGTTTATGATTCACAGTTTCCTTGGTTTTTGTTAAAATCCAAAAATGATCTTAAAATGGGCAAAACCAAAATGTATGGGTCCACATACAGCAGCAAATCAACTGAATCAAACCCCGAAAAAACACTGCTGAGAGACGAGCAGAACGATCACACACACTGGGTGTTTAAAGGCAAAGTGTATAATTGGGGGTAAAGAAGTGACAGCTGGAAATTTCCATCAAAACAAAAACTTGCTCACTAAAGCATCACAATTAATAAATAATAATAATAATAATAATAATAATAATAATAATAATAATAAGTAAAAATATGAATATTATTACTGTTAATATTGTTATTATCAAGAATAAAAAAATACTAATAAATTATTATTATAAGAAGAAGAGATACAAAGATAAAAAATAATAATAATCGCCCAAGGCAACAGTTTACAATCAGCAGTTTACAATCTGTTACTTTCATAATTGATCTGTGAATCCACAAGGTTCATGAACATACAATATGAACATAATTATTGTAATTAATGTTATTGTTTTGATTATTATTCATATTTGAAGTCAATAAATAAATAGGAATGGCGCAGAAGCGAGCAGCACCTTGTTTGCCCTTGTAAAACACGGCGCGAGACACGCGATTCTGCCTGAAACACTAATCCGTATTGATCCGATCAGGACAGCGACAGAGGAGATAAACAAACGGGCTTATTAAAGCAGAGCCCATGGGCATTTATTAGCATGATAGCCCAAGTCCTAATTGGAGTCGGGTTTCCATTCCGGGGCTTATGGAGAGAGATCGGGAGAGTGAGAGAGATTTATTCAAGATCTGCAGTTCATATGACCTTGAATGTGTGTGCTGCTGACCTGTGAATATTGTCTGAGAACTCCACACTGCATGTATTTAGACAGTGTGTGTGTGTGTGTGTGTGTGTGTGTGTGTGTGTGTGTGAGAGACTGAAGGCTTAAAAGGGCCTGTACACATTAAAAGTAAATACATAGTGAGTTTAAGGAATACAGACACAACCCACATGGGAAGGATTAATGGCTCCACAGACACCTTTCCTTCCAATTTCCCCCAAAAAAGAAAGATGATGATGATGATAGTGGATAACATTCAGCACATAGTAGAGTGCATTAGCTTGCATAATTTAAGGTTAATGAGAAAACAAGCTGGAATGAATATCAAGCCTCGTCTCTCCTGCTTGACGCTTGGCTACAGGTGCTTCGTTAGACACCGGCGTGTATTAATGAAACGCCAGGTCGTTAAAACACTCAGGAGATGATCACTTCCTGTTTCAGGATCACACGTTAGACAAGAGAGTTTTTCTTTATTGCGTGGCGGCATGAGCCTAATCAATAATGAGGCGGAATGAATGTATAGGGGTTTTTTAGTTGTCTAGAGAGAAAAACGATTTGCGTATATTTGGGATTTTCCGTTCGATAGACTGGAAAGGCAAGTGAGTTTTTTTCAACAATGGAGAAAATGGAAATATTCCAGAATGAAGTGCCGATCACTGAACAGTAAGCCTACCTCAACAATAATGGAACTATAATAAATAGATATTCGGTGCCACCCAGATGAGAATTGGGTTTTCTTTTCCGTGTGGTTCCTCTCAAGGTTTCTTTTTCTACCTCAGGGAGGTTTTTCTTGTGACAGTCCCCACGAGTTCGCTCATTAGGAACATTCTAACAAAAAATTATAAGAAACAAACTTATAGGCACTAATCGTATACATTGTTTTATAACTTTATAACCTCTATCACTGTTATGCTGCTTTTAGACAACGTCCATTGTAAAAAGCGCTCTGCAAATAAAACCGAATTGAACTGAATACAACTTCAATTCTTTGTGTGTCCAGTTGAAACATTTAGCTTTTTCTCGAAATCGCCACATCAATTCAAAGGGACGGAAAGTAAATATGGATTTTTTATGAAAATAACACACGCCCGAAGCATCTCTGTGTGGATTTCATTCTGGAAAACTGTTAAAAATGCCAATGTAGATCTAAGTTTCACTTTTGGGTACACATATATAATTAATTAGATTTTGTGATCTGCTAGCAATCAAAGACGGGTATTCATTCAGAGAGATCTGAAAATGTGTGACGAGAAACAAAACCACAGCCCGATCCAATGCCTTCCTCAAATCGGCTGCTTTGTTGTCGCAAAATTGGCAAAAAATCCTAATCAAATTTGGCATAATCATGATGCATCCCTTAAACTGGGAATACGTAGATCACTAAATATAAATACAAGAGGAGGTTGTGTTACAGGTTTCACCTAAGATTGATGTGAGAGTAATGTAGCTCAAAATAGGTTATGCACATTCCAAATCCATTAAACAGCCTTTACACATTTAAATAATTTGCAAGTGCTACTGTTGCTGAAGGTATTCCTCAGGGTTCAGTTCATGGCCCTGATTCTTTTCATTCAATTCCTTCTTTTAAATGTATAAATTGTACTGTAGACAAAGCGAAGTTGTAGCTTGACTCGATACCAGGCTGGAGGAGCTACTCTTCTGTGCTACTTGGTTGCAAGAACATTCTGGACCAGTTTTTTCGAAACACGTAGGAAATTTTACATAGACAAAGAAAAAATTTACCTTTTGAGAATTTCTATATGGTACAGCACTGAGTTCAAATTGCTGTACTGTTACAATTAAATATCTGGATCTCCATTAAACAGCTAAAACGGAGTAGAAATAATTGATTAGCAATTAGAAAGAACACAACTAACCGCATATAGAGCAGCATGATAGGGATCAGAATGAAGGAAAACTCCCACGTGTGTGTGTGTGTGTGTGTGTGTGTGTGTGTGTGTGTGTGTGTGTGTGTGTGTGTGTGTGTTAGAGAAAACCTTTCCACTGTCCCTTAATGATATGGGCGTGTAGACCGAGGCTCCTTTGCTATAATACAGGCGGCGGTAATTGGACAGCAGGACGGAGTGTCCTCACCTCAGCTGAGCCGACAGCACAACTAATCACGCTGCAATTTGCATGGAAGGCCGCACAAATCAGCCCCAATAAAGCCGTGCTGCTCTGAGAGATGAGTTTTTAATCTCTGGAAAGAGATGAGACAGTGACTCAGGCGTTCTCTTCACTCTTCCCCTCCCCCCATTTCCTCTCTTTCTCTTCTCATCCCTGTTTTTTCTTCCTTTCTCTCAGATTGCGATGGACCGGTAGCTAAATTTGTGAGGGCAGGACTCCTATCTCTGTCTTGAAGGCATGTCATCATGCATTCATTATTATCCCAATGAGAGAAGGAGAGAAAGAGGAGGCAGTTCAGAAAGAGAGAGAGGTATTAAAAAAAAAGAAGTAGTTGTCCATGTGAATGAAACTCTTCTAAATCACAATCAAAGCGTTGACAGATATTTTAGCAGGAGGGAATTATCTCCTTAGCGGTCTCCTGGTGAAGGCGCCAAGACTTATTCGAGTCTTATTACCCCTGAGTGACCCACGTAATAGAGAATTTTTCGAAGTGGAAGTGTTTGAAATATCTAGCAGGGGGGTAACTAATGAGAGAGTTTAGAGGAGGCGGACGACCTGCGATGTATACGAGACGCACAGAAACGGCGACGGCGCTGCAGGGTTATGACAACCTAAATGTCTTCTCTACGGAAGCGCTGAAGGCAAATCGAGCGCAGTCGCTTCGCTTTACTGGGGTGCAGCATGACTCCAGGCGTACAGCAAAAGGTAGAGTCAGGAGTTAGCAAGCTTACGGTTACAATAAAAACCGCATTTGCGTTATAACGTCGAAATCACGGACGGCGCAAGGTCATTAAAGTAAATCGAAAAAAAAAATTTCATCCCATTTTACGTTGTAAACCCCCCCCTTATCCGGAAAGATGTTACCCAAGATTTTGGAGGGTGATGGTAGAGTTTTAGCTGACGTCTAGACGACTGGGTCGGAGCAACTCCAAAACTGCAGCTCTTGTGGGATGTTCCCTGCAGTGGTCAGTGTCTATCAAAAGTGCTCCAAGGAAGGAACAGTGGTGAACTGGTGACAGGGTCACAGGCAGCCCGAGAGTCACTGATTGATGTAGGGCGCGAAAGCTGGACCGTGTGGTCCGATCCAACAGACAAGCTCCTGTAGCTGAATAAGTTTATGGTGTTAATGGTTCATGGTGGTCATAATGTTAAGCCTGATCAGTGTATAGGGCTACTGATATGAAAGGAATCTCCTGTGTCAGCGCTCTGGATTTTTATACTTGCGTTCCATTTGGAACAAATTACTTTTATGAACTATGACTTTATATATAACAATTTTATTAGAAAAATATCACTTGGCCAAACACACACACACACACACACACACACACACACGTGTGCACAGGTGCTCTATATTCCATGGGTGTTCTCTTCTAAAGAGGCTGAAATCACAGCCGCGGATGCCAAAATCCATCACTTTCCTCATCATTGGGCCACGTGTCCCATCTGCAGCCTCCATCTTCTCCTTCACCGATCCACTCCAAAACAAGCCACCGGTTCTCTCGGCCCTTGGGGGGCTCCAGTCAAACTCACTTTGATCCCAATGGCGCGTGACAACTCCGAGGCTCGGCGCAGTCACCTTGGGCTCTAGGGCAAGAGGGTAAAAAGATTACACGAGCTTGCATGCGTGGCAAGCAAAAGTGGCGGGAAAGTCACCTTCCTCTTTCTGGATTAGCGACTGAACCACTGAACGAGTGTGTGTGTTTTTTTGTAAAATGCCAGATTGTAGTTACTCAGCTTGGTACTCATTCGCATCACCAGATCCTGTTCGTTAATCTTCTCTAATGGCTTCTTCGGCAGGTGTGTATGTTTTTTTTCAGTCCTACAGGTATTGATGTTGTTATTTGGACGTCTTTTATGTCAACTTTTCAATTGAATACACTGCACATGAAAACAGGATAATCCCATGATGCAAAAAAAAAAAAGAAAAGAAAAGAAAAGAAAAGAGGGGAACATGTAAAGTACCAAGAAATGGAAAGTAAGAAAAACGCAAAAATAAAGAGAAACAAATGAACACTATAAGGATATACGTGATGTGATGATATGTGAACTCAAAAAAACATGGACGTGCTGCTCGTTGTGCTCAGAATTGGGGAGATTTGGATTCTATACAGTTATCAGGTACTTTAGTCCACCACCACCACCTACTTCTATTGTTTTGACTCTGTTCTTTTTGTGCAACCCCCTGGTGTGATTGTCCAGCAATGCCAGGAACGTTGACTTCACCTTCACATGGTTGAGTTCTGCATAAACCTGAAGTCAATCATGAGAGAATCCAAAAATTAAAAGAGCAAGAACCAAATAAAGCAGATCAAATGATTAAGACATTCCTTCTACTGGTATCTTAAAACGAAAGATTGTTTACCTGTTTAAAACAGCCCTGGCCTTCTTTGTTTAATTGTTGACACCAGTGACTGGTCTTGCAGAATTGCCTTTCTTCTGAAGGAGCATGTGCGCTCCATCTTGGAGTTTAAAAGTTTCCATCTTCTATTTGACTTTTCCACTTCCTCCTTCTTTGATGCTTCTTCTTTTTCCAAACCAACAGGATGATCAGGATTAAAGGTTTAGTTCAGATCTTCGGGGTCTCTTTATGGTTCCTCTAGATAAACCTCGTTTTAGACAATAATTCACCGTTTTTAAACTGCAAACTAATTTTACATGCTTCTCATCCAGTGTTCGATCCTGGGCTTTAAGACATGGATGTTTTTCTACCAACGCACATGTCACCTTATCTATTATTAATTTTCATGTCTCTTGGAACAATCAGGGTTGTACTAAGATCTTCATTGGCTTTCTGATGCCTTCACATCATAAATAGGTACTGGAATCTTATTTGGCCATTGATCTCAATGGAGACAGAGAAGGAGAACAACCTAAATGGTACGATGAGGTTGAGGATTGATCAGACCTCATGCTGTAGAAGGAAATCAGACAAATCAGCTAAGTTGTAGCTTTGTCTTCTGAAAGATCAGTAATGTCATGTAAAGTACAAAGTTCATTGTTGAAATCAAGTTCTTCATATTGGAGACAAATCCATCCTTTACCGGGAGATTTTCACAGAGAATAGTGGAGAGTTCCCTCAAAGTACAATGGCATGGGTATAGAGATGCTGCAGGGGTGAAGCAATGATTCAAAGCAGGAAATCCATTTCAACAAAGTACATTTTTCTTAGCTGGCACCATTAGCCATTACACCGACCAGTCATAACTCTATGGCCACCGATTATGACCACATGTCTAATGTCGTATTTGTCCCATTTTTGCTGCCAAACCAGTCGTGACCCATCGAGCATTACAGCATGAACTTCTTCAGCAATCTGAGCTACAGGAGCTCATCTGTTGGACCGGACCACACGGACCAGCCTTCGCTCCCCACGTGCATCAGCGATCCTTCACCACCCATGACCCTGTCGCCGGTTCACCACTGTTCCCAAGAGCTGCAGCCGTCTAGACATCACAATTAGTCAAACTCGCCTCAAATCCTTATGCTCGTCGATCTTTCCTGCTTCTAACATCAACTGTGAAGACAAAATGGACTAGACTTCTGAATACGGGTGGATATGATCTCACTTCAAAGCAAGTGAACCAAAGTAAGCCAACAAAACAGACTCTGCATGAGGTTGTTCTGAAGCCACGTCTACGACTGTGTGTTTTAAATCGTCTTGTAGGCATCAGGTTCGAGAATGTAAGTGCTTGTTTATAATAAATAGATGAAGTTAACAGGTTCAGGTTAATACCAAGAGAGAAAGTGTGGAAAAGTTCCTCAGTGCATCACATCCTACAGAGAGGCTGAATAGTGGAATGACAAGAATACACCTGGGAGCATTTGAGCATTTGGGGATGCGTGTGTGTGTGTGTGTGTGTGTGTGTGTGTGTGTGTGTGTGTGTGTGTGTGTGTGTGTGTGTGTGCGCACGCATAATCCTTACACCTGCTGTGCACTGTGCCAGGATGCATTACTCTCTCATTATTAGGCTTTTTTTTTTTTTACAAAGAACGGCTCCTGTTTTCATTAGAGCGGCTTCTGCAGAGGTCGTCTGCGCAACGAGCGTTTAATTAGCGTTCAGTCATCAGCTGCTTTTATGTGGGGAGGGGAAAAAAGAGCTCAAGGGCCTCACAAACACATCACTGTCAGAGACCTGGCGCAGAGGAGAGAGTCGATCCAACAAAAGAGAACAATCAGATATTCGAGGAGACACGCCACGCGCCTCTGCTGCTCCCGCTTTTAATTAATGGAGGAGCAATAAGCGGTTGCGTGTTGGGGAGATTAATGCAGATGCGTACACACACACACACACACCCACACACCAAATAGCTAGGTTTAAGTCCCTGCTACTAAAAACTAGACAATAACAGTGTTCGAATGTTCTCGATTCTATAACGTCAAAAAATGTGTAAAAATAGTAACATGAAATGCGTCAGGACGTGCAACTCATTCAAAACATGCAATCCGGCCAAAACCACAAGGACCAGGAGAGTATAAACTGGCTAAGACCAAAAAGATGCAACAAATTTGACAGTTTAAAGCTCTGACACTGGAGACTCCTTCCAGAAATGTTCGGAGGAAAATATTTAAAGAAAATAGTTTTTAAAGCAAAGTCCATGCTTCAGCTGTCACAATAAAATTATACCATATTAGAACAAACACAATAATTTATATATTTATTTATATATACACATACATACATACAGTGGTGTGAAAAAGTGTTTGCCCCTTCCTGATTTCTTAGTTTTTTGATCAAACTAATTTAAATATTAGTAAAAGATAACACGTGAACACAACATGCAGATTTCCAGTTCACACCACTTTTGTTTGGATCATTGCTGTTTGTTTCTACACCTTGACTGCAGTCTACCTGTGGAAAAGTTTATTGCTTGGACATGATTTGGAAAGGAACACACCTCTCTACAGAACAATGCAGATCAAGTCAAGTCAAGTCAAGTTTATTTGTATAGCGCTTTTCACAACAGACATTGTCTCAAAGCAGCTTTACAGAAAACAACAGTGAAGGTGAATGGTGTGCGTTTGTCCCTGATGAGCAAGCCGTGGCGACAGTGGCAAGGAAAAACTCCCTTAGATGATATGAGGAAGAAACCTTGAGAGAAACCAGACTCAAAGGGGAACCCATCCTCATATGGGTGACATCAAAAGTTTGGTCATAAATCTTTCAACAATACAGAACAATTTGTGATCATCATAGATCCAGCATCAGCTTCTCCATGCCAGGGCCTTTAAACACTCGGCATCTACTTCTCCATGATCATCCATAGGTCCATAATCTTCACGAGGTGGGACGTGACTGGAGCTGGCCAAATCTCAGGATGCCTCGGGATGGGGAGAGAAAGAGAAGCAGTGGAGAGGAATTAGCGTAGCTGCTGTTCATGATATTAACAGCACAAGTTGATGATGTGCATGTGATCATATATTCTGGAGCACAAGGTTATGATGTGATGTGTGTGATGTGTGTTATGTGTAGGCTTTGCTAAAAAGATATGTTTTTAATTTACACTTAAACTGGGAGAGTGTATCTGAACCCCGAACACCGTCAGGAAGACTATTCCAGAGTTTAGGAGCTAAATGTGAAAATGCTCTACCGCCTTTAGTGGACTTTGCTATTCTAGGAACTACTAGAAGCCCAGAGTTTTGAGATCTCAGGGAGCGTGACGGATTGTAGCATGTTAAAAGACTGGATAGATACATGGGAGCCAAACCATTTAGTGCTTTATAAGTGAGTAGCAGTAGTTTGTAGTCTATTCGAAACTTAATAGGAAGCCAATGTAGGGACGATAAGATTGGGGTTATATGATCGTATTTTCTTGACCTAGTAAGAACTTCTGCTGCGGCATTCTGCACTAACTGAAGCTTGTTTATTAATGATGCAGGACATCCACCTAGTAATGCATTACAGTAGTCTATTCTAGAGGTCATAAACGCATGGATCAGAGCACAAACCAAGCAATGAGGTCCAAGGAACTGCCTGCAGAGCTCAGAGACAGGATTGTTGCAAGGCACAGATCTGGGAGAGGCTACAAAAGATTTGCTGCTGCACTGAGGATTCCCAAACAGCACAGTGGCCTCCATAATTAACAAATAGAAAAAGTGTGGCACGACCAGGACTCTTTCAAGGGCTGGTCGCCAGGCCAAACTGAGCAATCGGCGATGAGGGACTTATTAAGAGAGGTAACCAAGAACCTGATGGCCAGTCTGACTGAGCTTCAGAGATTCTGTGTATGGATGAGATAAATTTACAGAAGGACAACCATCACTGAAGCCCTCCACCGATCTGGGCTTTAAAAAGTTATGGTCAGATTATTCTCCACTCTCAATAAATATGCTGCCTTATAAATAACCGTAACCATAGTAACAGAGATAATTACATACAGACATCTCTCATTATTAGGTACAATAATAATCAAGTCAAATAAAAGTTATCCGATGACACTTTTTCATCTCTGTGTATGATTTAGAGCAGCAGTATTCTTGAGCTAATGACTGGTACAAAAAAATAACAAAAATAAAGCAGCACTTTTATCTTTTCAGTCAAATCCTGCACTGCAAACTCCAATCACGGCTTTAAATCTTCCATGATGGTAAGTGAAACAACAAAATTGGAGGCACACAATTGTACAGGATGCATTAGCATACAACTTTCCCTTCGCCAAACCTGTTTCAGCATGGCAATGCCCCTGTGCACAAAGCAAACTCCATGAAGATATGCTTTAAATGGGTTGGAGAGCAAGATCTTGAGTGACCTGCTATAGAGCTCTGATCTCATCCCTACTAAACACCTTTGGCATGAATGTGAACGCTGACTGGACCCCAGGCCTCCTCACCTACATCAGTACCTGCCTTTACTAACACCCTTGTAGCTGAATAAACACAAATCTCAACAAGCGCACTCTAAAATGTAGTGAACCATCATAACAGGTTCAAAAAGCACATACCGTACTAATGACCAGGTGTCGACATTTACACTTCCTGTCCGACTACGATTACTTGTCTTCAAACAATAGCACAAATCCAGAGCACTATACCCACTGTCCACCTTCACACACACACATTTATATTCCGTCACACACCGCGTTCTGAAATTACACAATGTCAGGACAAGAGCAGATTTAAACAAGGCTGAAACTTCGGCATCTAATCCATCAGCACAGCACTGTCTGACACTCGACCAAGGGCATGAAATAAGCAATTATTGACCCATCTTTCCCATTTACACTCGCACCGACCTGCACGTCACCTCCAGTCTCCAAGGGGGGCGAGGGGGAGATGTGGGGTAGTCAGAAAGGAAAACCCCCAATCAGAAAGGGAAAAGGAGAGAGAGAGAGAGAGAGAGAGAGAGAGAGAGAGAGAGAGAGAGAGAGAGAGTTGGAGAGACAAACAGAAAGAGAAAAGGAAGAGTGAGAGAGACACAGGATTGTGAAATTGAGATTAATTGGATTCTTGATTATTGACAGGGTCAATTCCTTGCTACGTATTACTCACCCCCCGATAAACCACTCTGTTACAGGAAATATTCGGCGATCTCGCGGCGTGATGCGTGGACACGACGTACTCTTTAGTAGTTTATACTTACAGTTTATCATCGAGATAGCGGTGCTATCGAACTAATGTTGCTAACCGAATCGTCGTCATCACCATTCGGTAACTTGTGCATGATGATTGGCGGTGCATTACCAATCCACATGATCCAAATTCTGCACTCTTTAACCCTCTTCGAAAATATTACGATCCGTTTCAAAGTTTGACATTTCGACACCATCGCGGAGATCCGGCGCGAATCGCAGAAGGTGCTTGACACGTTTCGAAAAGAAGACTTTCAGGACATATTCCAGAAGTGGCAGGAACGCTGGGAGCACTGTAATTTCGAAAGTGATCGTGTGTAAAAATAGATAAATAAAGCACTCTCTTATAAACAGAGCAGGTTTTGAAACTTTTTCACACTACCTCGTATAGAACATTTATGAAAAGACTCTCTAGTGTCAGCATTTTGTAGCAGATCGAAGACAAAAGTCTACATAAAATTATATTGTATATTCATTTATGCAGGAAATTTGTGGCAGAAAAGGTGTTTATTTACCTTCAATAGAAGGAGTCTCCAGAATCAGCTTTGTAATTATGTTTACCACCAGGAAAAATCTTCAGGATGGACAAGTTTCAGTTTCGAGCTTAATCTCATGCTGCTTTTTATTTTTTACTTAGACAGACAGAGACTGTGACCATGTGCTCTGTTGCAGTGACCAGGGAGGGAATAAAAAAAAAGAGATAAGAGCTTTGGAGAGAGAAATAGGGGCGAGCAGAGCTGAGCATGTGTGTTAACAGGTAGATTGAAAAGTAGGGGTTAAACACGACAAATGCAAAATGTAAACGCTGAGAGTAAATGCGGAGTGAAAACAGGGAGTGTAAATGTGAAGTGTAAACGCTGAGTGTAAATGTGGAGTGAAAACAGGGAGTGTAAATGTGACATAAATGCAAAACGTAAACCCTGAGTGTAAATGTGGAATGTGAAAAATAGAGTGTAAACGCTGAGTGTAAATGTAGATTGTAAACATGGAGTGTAAACAGTGAGTGAAAACGGGGAGTGTAAACGTGGGAAGTGTAAACGTGGGGAGTGTAAACGTGGGGGGTGTAAACGTGGGGAGTGTAAATGCTGAGTGTAAACGTGGGGAGTGTAAACGTGGAGTGTAAACGCTGAGTGTAAATGTAGATTGTAAACATGGAGTGTAAACAGTGAGTGAAAACGGGGAGTGTAAACGTGGGAAGTGTAAACGTGGGGAGTGTAAACGTGGGGGGTGTAAACATGGGGAGTGTAAACGTGGGGAGTGTAAACGTGGAGTGTAAACGCTGAGTGTAAATGTAGATTGTAAACATGGAGTGTAAACAGTGAGTGTAAACGTGGGGGGTGTAAACATGGGGAGTGTAAATGCTGAGTGTAAACGTGGGGAGTGTAAACGTGGAGTGTAAACGCTGAGTGCAAAGTCCAAAAGGAAAAAGAAAGCACAAAAGAGGATAGATAGATATGGTGATTGTTGCCAGACTGCTGTAGTAGAATAGGAATAAAACCCTTGGGAGGTGGTCACTGTGGAGAAAAAACTTTGAGAACTAACAATAACTCAGCTGAACATCTGGAACAATCCAGATGCTCCAGATGTTTTTATTTATTCCTTTAAATCTTGATGTCAAACCCTAATGCTTTTATCGTGCTCTTTTCTTTTAACATATGAATATATAAACTGCAGCTTCGTGCTCGATCCCGTGTCTACTGCTGATTCAGCCAATATCCAGCTTCAAATCCTGAATAAGAGGGGGAAAAAATATGAAAGAAAAACAGCGAGAGAGAGAGAGAGAGAGAGAGAGAGAGAGAGAGAGAGAGAGAGAGAGACAGCAGATCTGTTGCTCAGGGCACCTGATCCAGTCGAGGTGTTCTCACAGATCACCAGACAGATAATCCATCAAAGTGTGACAGGGATGAATTTCAGCAAACTGGTCGTAGTGTATCTCTTTTTCTGTCTCTTACACACACACACACACACACACACACACACACACACACACACACACACACACACACACACGTTACACACTGCCGTGATCATTAACACACAGCGCCTGCTATTAAGACGTGCTTCTCCGATGACACTCGGTTGTCAGTCATTAATCTGAGATGTCAGGGCTTCCAGCGTTGGCATGGTGGTCTGAGGTTTCCTCCAGAGAGACAAACCCCATGAAGCTCTTCACCGTTCAGCAGGAACAAAAAAAAATTTTATGAACGAGGAATAAATATGTTTAGGTGAGATTTTATTGCATTGAGAGAAACAAATTTCAAACAGAAATCAATTCACAAAATCATGCTGATGATATTAATGATTACCAAAAAACGGCTCCTTCAATAAATGGTACATTACAATAAAGTCACAGGTTCAAATGGTCTGGACGAGAGGCACGAGGGAAAAGGAGTAACGCTGCTGTAGTTAAGAGGCAAACGAGGAAGTAGAATGAGGAGAAAGAAAAGGAAGAGAAAAGTAGTAAAGGAAGAGAACAGGGGGAAAAGAAGAGAAGCAAATGGATGGGAGGGGAAGTGAAAAGGGATGGAAGGCAAAAGAAAAGTAAGGAAGACAAGGGAGGGAAAGAGGGAAAGGAAGTAAAAGGAAGGTAAAAGAAAAAAAAAGGAAAGAATGGCAGACTAAGGAAGAGAAGAGAAGGAATACGAAAAAGTGAAAGGAAAAGAAAGGAATGAAATAGAAGTGACCCAAAGTTAAATGAAGAGAAAGGAAAGTAATGGAAGTAAAAGAAAAGGGAAAGAAGTGAAGGGAAAGTGTTTGTCTTCATCACTCACACAGCAGTTTTCCGTATGGCAGAGAGAATTAAAGATGTATTTATCATATCTTATATAAGGCCATAAAGACGTGTATATCTACAGAGACTCATCACCTTCCAAACTTCAGAAGATCCTACTCAATCCTGCTCCTGCACAATAATAATGTTTTTTTCCTGCTTTTTAAATTTTATTTACAATTTTTTAAAAATTTAAATAAAAAAATAAGATTGGAATGATTTTGCAAAAAATTACACAATTTGGTCAAATTCAATTCCATTGCAATCTAAGGATAGTAAGAATAGATGATGCGCTCATGACACAGTACTTGTACTTGTAATAAAATGTCTAGCAAATGCAGAGATTATGGTGCAGAAGTCCACACTGCAAAAAAGCTTTTGAAATCAATAGCAGGATTTCCACAGCGAGAGCGATGAGCACCGGAGAGCGTGACGATGGCACGCAGCAAGATAATAACGCGCCGGGCGATATCGCTACATCGTGCGGATGCAGCACAAGATTAGCCACATTTTCCCTCAACGCAGAACGGCAAATAAATGAAAACGAGTTCCAGTGATAAGGGCCGCGTTAAATAAATGAGCGAATGAATCATATAAGCCAGGCCTACACTGTACAAGACGAGTTCAGTCTCAAACATGGACTGGTTTGGGTTTTTTTAATAATAACAATAATATTATAATATTATAAATATAATAGAAATAATATGGAGTTTAGAATCTAATGCACAAGTTTGATCTGTAGGAGGAGCTAAGTGTTTAAATGACAGACAAGTTTGGTGTAAAAAACTGGTTTGACTTAGCATGTGTATGTGTGTGTGTGTGTGTATTATTTCTTGGCGATTGCAGCCACTGCTTTCTTTGCTGCGTCGTCCAGGTCATTGGCTGCGGTGATGGGAAGCCCGCTCTCAGACAGAATCCTCTTAGCCTCCTGCACGTTTGTTCCTAGAAACACACACACACACACACACACACACACACACACACACACACACACACACACACACACACACTAATCATTCCACTAAAATCAAACACACAGTCTTATATTGCTCGCTCTTTCTCTCTCTTATAGACACACCATGAATTTGTATTTTTATGGGGACATTCGGTCTTATAATGACTCACACACACATACGGTCCTCACAAAATCTCTAATTGTGGGGACATTTCGTTTAAACAGCGTTATACAGATTGACACGTATGCACAAACACACTCAAATACACACAAACACTCGACCCTTTCCAAACCCTGTATTTCAGGGCCTATTTCAGAGGAGGACCCACGCTAAACCCTGTTCTCGCCCCGCAGCGGTGTTGAAAATGGAGCGGTGCCGCACCGCTGGCAGAAGAAGTGACGAGGATGGCTTGTTCCATTGGCTGAAAGTCAGAGGTCGTGTTTTCTCTGGGTAAAAGTCAGAGGTCTTGTTCCATATCTGCCCCAGCTGCCGAGGGCCCTTGTGAGCGCACTCGGCACGATTCTGATCAGGCGGTCTTCCAGGACGGACCTCTTGCCCTCAGGGTCCTACACATGGATTATAACCTGACAGCATCGCTCCCCGCGGTGCTCACCCTGACACGATATACAGAGTCACAGCTTCTACCCTAAAACCCTTCAGAGAAGAGTACAGAACTAAGAGAGAGAGAGAGAGAGAGAGAGAGAGAGAGAGAGAGAGAGAGAGAGAGAGAGAGAGAGGGAGGACTAGAGTGGGATAAGAAGGGTGAGAGAGTGGGGGAGTAAGAGAGAAGAGAGTGAGTGGAAAAGAGGAAGAGATAGTGTGGGGGCAGAAGAGAAAGAGAGAGAGATATAGAGAGCAAGGAATAGTGTTACAGAAAAGAGAGAGAGAACAGAGGGAACAAAGAGGAAAACATTTTAAAGGATGTGTTTTTGTGCTTTTTATTTTTCATCTATGTGATAAAGTGTTCTGCTGTTGCCGGTGTGTGTGCCAGCGTGTGTGTGTGCGCACATGCGATGTGGGAGTGAGGTGAGCAGCTGGCGATTACGTTCTGATTTCACAGGTGAGAGTGCAGCTTTAGGGAGGATAGAACATGAAAACTGTTGAAAGCAGGTTTGTTGTGTTTTTTCACTAAACTATACAAAAGCCCAAATGTCCCCACAATACAGAAACACAGAATGTGAGTGTACCTTTAGTGCCTTGTGAGGACCAAAAGCTCCACAGTAATAAGAATCCATGATCAAAGTGTTTGTGTTCAGATTTTTTTTTGCCCTTTATGACCAGTGATCTTGTGTGTGTGTGTGTGTGTGTGTGTGTGTGTGTGTGTGTGTGTGTGTGCGTGTGCGTGTGCGTGTCTTCTCAGGTGTAGGTTTCAACTCTTTATAAATGAGTTATTCAGCAATCCCTTACTTAAAGTTCTGTGTGTGTGTGTGTGTGTGTGTGTGTGTGTGTGTGTGTGTGTATAAAAGTTCATTTAATGAGGACCAAAGAACACTCTAACGTGCTTTTTATTTTTATGAAAATCTTGTGAAGTCCCCACAGTGATAGAAATGTGGAACAAGTGTGTGTGTGTGTGTGTGTGTGTGTCTTCTCAGGTGTAGGTTTCAACTCTTTATAAATATGAGTTATTCAGCAATCCCTAACTTAAAGTTCTGTGTGTGTGTGTGTGTGTGTGTGTGTGTGTGTGTGTGTGTGTAAAAGTTCATTTAATGAGGACCAAAGAACGCTCTAACGTGCTTTTTATTTTTATGAAAATCTTGTGAAGTCCCCACAGTGATAGAAATGTGGAACAAGTGTGTGTGTGTGTGTGTGTGTGTGTGTGTGTGTGTGTGTGTGTGTGTGTGTGTGTGTGGTCTTTTTTTCTCCATGCAGTATAATTATGATGGTATCTGCTCTCTAATCAATAGCAGTTTCAGAAGGAATTCAATTACAGCACCACTTAACTACTGATATTTCACCGCCTTTGTCCGCTCACATAACGACTCATTTCTAACACGTCTCGTGCACCGGCCAGCACCAAACAATCAATCGGATAATTTCATTAGCGGGGGAACAGGGCGAACCGGGGCGAGTGCGCTCCGTATCGAGTGTCTGCTGCTTGCAGTCTCTAACCGACAGTGTGAGGAGACACAGAGGACGTTTCAAACACACACCCAAACGGGGGGTAGGGGGGGTTTGGGGGGGAAGTAATCTTTTACGTCAAGAAAGCTTCAACTGTGTCTCGCGCTGTTTTTATCCGTGTCTCCTTACTCGAATCACAAGAGCGTCAAAAACCAAATACTCTTTCGTCATAACCCCCACCCCATGTACAAGCGACGTGTGTTCAACGGTCTTACTCTAATGCTCATGCACATAGTGGATCATGCTCGAATCTCACCACTAGGTGCTGCCAGAGACCTTCTCTACTTTCACATCAACGCAAAATCCACCCAAAAAAAAAAAAAAAAAAAAACAACAAAAAAAATCCAATATACAAAAATCTAAACATGGGAAATATCTACAATTAATTAATTATTAAAGCTGTTCATCAACTAATCAGATTCGAAATACTAATTTAACTTTCAAGCTCATTAAGTAATTCAATGTAAAAGCCAAGCATTAGTCTAATAATACTATTAGACATTATTATAATTATTCTATACATCAAAATTTTTTTATAAATATTAATTGTCAGTTTTTTATTCACAATTGAAAAACCAAAATGTGTATTATGACGTCTTCATTTGATTTTTTAGCAGAAAAAGGACATTTTCTCTATTCATTTGCTTGAATCCGTTTGTTAAAAATTTAGAATATTTCACATTTTGAGCAAATAAAAAAAAAAAACCCTAATAAAATTGTATAGAATTTTTCAATCGAAAAGGAATGAAGGCGACGTACACAGATCGCTTCCAATGAAATACTTTCCGCTGCACGTTTAGCAATTCTTAATAGACTGATAGCTAATATATTGTTTTTAATTTCACTTAATATTTCTATTATTCTACTTTGCACCATGCCAGAGGTTTTTATTAAACATTTTATTAATAAATAAAATGGACGGAAGGTTTTTTGACACCACCCGACTAACGAGTCTAAGATTCGTGATTAAATGAAGTCCTGAAGCATTATTCAAAACGCTGAAATGTTCTCTTGTTTCAGCTTGATGTACTTGGTAATTAGATGGTTTGAGTCGTGTACGGCAGAGTTGCGCTGACAATAGCCGAGGAATGTTCTGGTTCACCACCAAGAACTTGTACATCAGAAAAACCTCAAACATGAACACTCAGCAGGACAGGAATACACTTTGGGGTGCCAGCTGCGCGATGTTTCTTGCAACGGCTAATATTAGTGCTTGGCGTTCTTGTTTTCCTCCCGGAATAAAAGTAAATAAAATGAACGGCAGGGCTGGTGTTAGGTTTCCCTTCCCAGAAGCTGCAGTGGGTGTGAGGTCTCAGCCAGTGGACTGAAAAAGCAAACAATGACACAGTGATATTCAGGTAGGTATTGAGATATGCGTGACAAGTACACCTTCGACAGGCACAGCTGCAAACAGATGCAAAGATCAAGACACAGACAAGCGAAACAGGTTGTGTGATGTCTCGGGTAGAAATCAATGGACAACTAATGCAGCTAAACTCAGACTGAGGAACCATTTTATCGTACTCTGTCAGCCATGATCAGAGCCCACACTGAGAGACAGGCATGGCTATCGATCTTTACACACACAAAAAAACATCAACCATCTTTTATTAACCAAATCATTTTTTGAACTCAAATCGTCCTTTATTGGTTCGGTTTGAAGTGTACCGCTGAGGTACCCCGTGCAGGCTCGACCCCATGGACAATCCAATACTCAGTTGGAAATGCAATTGGAAACTAAAGTAAACTACTTCCACACTTCCAGGTTCATCTATATTTGATTGGTTTACAATTCAGTGCATTATCAAGATTTACTTGAAAAGGCAGTTTCAAAGATGTTTGTTAAAACAACTGTTGATATGAATCACACTCAGATCGTCTCCTGATCTCATCGTGAAGGGTCTTCAACCGCAAGCCCAAGAACCCTAGGGGTCTGCTAATTAATGTTGAACCGCAAATGCATTTTGTGTCAAAAAAAATAATAATATCAATCATCAAAGATAAAATATTTGATTTGAAAAATATAATTACATAAAAGCTAAAAACTTAAAGCTGAAGTTTATGTAAATGTAGAATAATCCACCTGACAGATTCGCTGTTCTTTCCGTTTACTATTATAATAAAGGCGACTGTGAACCAATAAATAAATTGTGACTTTAATTGCAAAACATATAACATTATTGCATGAATACATTGTTCTATTATGTTACATTTGTTGGCGCATGGAATTTTGGAGTTTTTTTGTTCGCAATTATATCAAAGTCTTTGATTTCCAATGACCAATATTTCCTACGGTGTTGGATATTCCTGGATAAATGGCCGCCTGGACCAAGGTTCCCAGGGTACCATATTAGAGTGTCTGAGATTTCCAGAGGACAGTATTCCCAGACTGAAATCTCATGGAAATCAACATACGACCGTATGCACTCTTGTTAGTTAATGTTTTCTAGACAACACTACTCCCCAAGTGCACCTTTAATCCCTGTGTAGTGTAAATCCTTTATACCCTGAACTTATCAGTAACCTTTACGCTGCATAGACCCGCATCATTTTATTTATTTTTTTATTTGGATTTGAAAATATTCCCAAGTTTTGAGCTCAGAGAAGATATGACCCTCGGGACGCTAATGCAGCTCTGTTGACGGTGACGCAACAAGCTAAGAAAAACAAGCTATCTAACAGCTCGTGTTTAAATGTTAAATACTGAGTTGATCAGGCTCGCTGCAAGCGAAGTCAGAACTAATCTTCCTCCGGCTCCCGCTCTCTACGGAGGCAGAGGGTCTCTCGCCAAGCTAATGCGCTAGCATGCAGCATGACATTGCTGTTTTTGTGCCAATTACACTAACAACCAGCCAGAGCAGGCGGAGTCCTGAGCCTTTCGCTAGCACCTAGCATTAGCATACCCCGGTCAGAGGTCACAAATAAGCGGCTATCGGCTTCGTTCTTTTCGACAGCGCTAACGACAACGTTGCCGTGTGTCGCGCATGCTAATGATGTTCCCTTGCGTGCTACCTCTTGCGTGCGGGTGAATGTTGGGGTGTCCAGAGTCAGCCCCTGTGAGAAGTTTCTGCTGCTTATAATGAGCCGTGATGAACACATTATAATGTGAGGACACAGGGTTTTTCGCAAGAGCTAACCCCTTGGCTGGCCGACGACAAGAAACCGGTCCTGTGAAGCGAATTATAAATCATAGCTCAGAATCAAACTGGGGACCAGGCAGCTGTGAGGCATCAACAAGACCTGTTGTCCCAGCATACAACCAGTTTCATCCAAAAGATCCATCCATCTATCCATCTATCTATCCATCTATCCATCTATCTATCTATCCGTCTGTCTGTCCGTCTGTCTGTCTGTCTGGTTCATAAAACCAGTCTAAATGCACCATAAAAAAAAAAAGACTGCCACTGTTTTTCTTTACATTTTTATTATTCTTATTCTTATGTACTACACTTACCTTCCAGCCGAACAACCAGGGGTACCTTGAGCTCCAGCTCTCTGCAGGCCTTAGTGATACCATTAGCGATGATGGCACAGTTCACAATCCCGCCAAAGATATTCACCAGGATGGCCTCCACCTACAGAAAAACAACAACCGAAGAACAGAAAGAAGAGATGAATGTGGATAAACACAGTGACGCGCAATAAATCTGCTCTGGAAACAGACACAAATGAAACTTTATACACGCTATCCTGCATCACGGTCACGCCGGACAAGCACGTAGCGCAGCGTGAAGGAGGCGCTCGGAGAAAAACCTCGTCTGGGATGCCGGCAAGTAAACACCCGGGGTCTCGACAAGATCCCGTTTCGCTCCACGAATAAGCACGGGGCATAAAACAACACCACGATCCCGCGTGTCTGCAGGGTTCTGCAGCTTGCCGAGAGAGATAAGAACAGGAGGATGCGAGAAATCGAGCTCGGGACCTGCGAGGAATCTGGTAAAGAGAGGGAAAAGAGAATAACGGAAGGCGAGCGGCCGAGGTTTATGCTATCAAAGGGGCCGCAGTCAGGTACGGGATTAGGATAATCCCTCAAAAGCTACTAAACTGATTACAGTCACATAATGCAGCCATGACTTACACTCCTGTCTGTGAGGACGGATAGAAGCAGACACACACTTTTTTTCTTTCGTGTTAAAAGCATATTATAATATTTTACATTGTATTAAAGACTTCAAAGGATTTACCCCAAACATCCCCCCGATAAAACATGAACTCTCCCAAATATATACTTCAACTGAACTTAGAGAGACAGCAAGTGTCATTATTATTAGTGAAGACAGAGGCATAGACTCAAAAGAGAAGGGAGAGAGAGAGAGAGAGAGAGAGAGAGAGAGAGAGAGAGAGAGAGAGAGAGAGAGAGAAGTATAATACAGGACAAAAAAGAATGAGAAAGAAAGACAGAAGTATAAGAGAGAAAATGTAAAAGGTGTGAAAGAGAGGAAGTATGAGTGACAGAGAGAGAGAGAAAAGTATCACAGAGAGATACAGAAGAAAGAAAGAGAGAAAGAGAGAAAGAGAGAAAGAAAGAAAGAAAGAAAGAAAGAAAGAAAGAAAGAAATTGATTTGTAAAAGTTAACAGTTATGATTTGTTTACTGAGTCTGATAGTTAAGTTTGTAATAGGCAGTGTGAGCACGTGTGCGTGTGTGTGTGTGTGTGTGTGTGTGTGTGTGTGTGTGTGTGTGTGTTTCATCCGATATCCTATACATCTAATCTAAAATTGCAAAGTCTCCTCAACCTGATATCTGATCTGCTTTAGACTTCATCCCCTGTCTGATGTCTTCCTGCAATCTAGTGTCCTGCCACCAGGGGGCACTGCAGATCCAGGAGTCTCATCCTCATGTCCTGCCGTCCTCACATCTCCCGTCTCACCGCAATCGCTCTATTTTTCAGCCGTGGCGTTACTGAGAGCGGCCATATTTCTTTCACCCATGCGTTTCCTATTGACACCTGCGTATATTAACGACACCGCGGGTGATTTATGCGCCGTCGTAGCCAAGTCAACGCAGTTCATAAAAATATTGGGCACGCTCCGCTCCAACTGTCTGTGAACGAGAGCGAATAAAGGCTTTCTGTGCAATAAGATGTTTTCTTACAGCTGCTGGGAAACTCTTCCACAGCACATGTTTTATAGGGAAAAAAAAACTACCATTTAATTGTGATGAACTGCAGCGAAACGTCTGAATTATTTGAGATACGAATCTCATCATTTAACTTAGGAAAGTTCACTCAATAACTGCCTGTTAATACTGTGACCTTGCCAAAAAAGAGAGAACAAGTAAGGGATAGAGAGAGAGAGAGAGAGAGAGAGAGAGAGAGAGAGAGAGAGAGAGAAAAGGAAAAATGTAAAGAAAGAAAGAAAGAAAGAAAGAAAGAAAGAAAGAAAGAAAGAAAGAAAGAAAGAAAGAAAGAAAGAAAGAAAGAAAGAAAGAAAGAAAGAAAGAAAGAAAGAAGTTTAGGGAAGTGGAAAGACAGAAAGCAAGAAAAAGTCAAAAAGAGAAAGAGAGAGAGAAAATACACAAAAAAGAAAGGAAAAACATAAGAATATGAAAGAATTAACAAAATAATAATGAATACAAGAGAGAAAGAAAGAAAGAAAGAAAGAAAGAAAGAAAGAAAGAAAGAAAGAAAGAAAGAAAGAAAGAAAGAAAGAAAGAAAGAAAGAAAGAAAGAAAGAAAGAAAGAAAGAAAGAAAGAAAGAAAGAAAGAAAGAAAGAAAGAAAGAAAAAAAAAAAAGTTGAGGAAAGCAGATGAGAGACAGACAGCAAAAAAAAGTTTAGAAAGAGAGAAAGAGGGGGTGTATAAGCGAAAGAAAAAAGAAACAAGAAAGAAAGAACAGGTGAGAAGCAGAGACAAACAGCTAGAAAAAGTGAAAAAAACAAAAAGAAATGTGACAGATAGATTGGTGTATATATAGATAGATAGATGCAAAAGTGTGTGTGTGTGTGTGTGTGTGTGTGTGTGTGTGTGTGTGTTGATAAAGGAAAACACCCCTCTCAAATATACAAATGTAAAATTATTATCAAAAGCAACAACAAAACCTTTGATTTAGTTGTTTGAAGTTTTGTACTGTACTGCACTTGACTCAATGTCCTCGATGGTTTATAAGTCATGGAGATGGAATGAAGCGGAGACTAAAAGATTTCTGCACTCCAGAGACCCTTTTCCTGTTCCAAATGCCACTCTGACCATTCACATTTCTAGATCTTCATTTAATGTAAAATGAGTTCAAGTGTAACGGCGAGGTGACGAGCTCAAATCCCAGACCTGCCACAGAGTCACTGTTAAATCCTTTACTAAAGTCTGTAACCTTCAAACCACTGCGTGCTTCAGATTAGATTCAAATCTGCAAGTCGCATTCATTAAAAACTTGCGTCTGTATATTAATAAATCTGAATGTTCAACCAGTTTGTGCATTTCTTACAAGTTTCACTTGATTTCACATTGATGTACACTACAGGAAATTTGTGGACATCAGACCATAAGATTCATTTAACCACAAGGGTGTTAGTAAAGTCAGACACTGATGTAGGTGAGGTGAGGAGGCCTGGGGTGCGGCCAGCGTTCGCATGCATCCCCAACGGGGTTGAACTCTGAGCTCTATAGCAGGAGATCTTTCACTCTGAACCGTGTAAAGCAGATCTTCATGGTGCAGGAACGGGTTTGGGACAAGTGAAGGGGGAAATTTTATGCTACCGCTTTCAAAGACACCCTGTGTGGAAAGGAACCACATATAGGTCTGGAAAAGTCAGGGGTAGAAACGAAAAAAAAAAAAAGCCTTGAAAGAAAAAAGGCTGAGACATATAAGCTAAAGCTGAGAATGGATTCCTGTGTTTCTGCAGGCATTAAAGCAAACATCTTAGTTACAGTAATTTTACACGGAAAATCCATTTCCATCAATTCCCGCTCCAATTAGTAGCTGAACGCCCCGGCGCTCGGAAACGATCATTGACCCAAAACATTTAATTAAACCAATTAACACAAAACGCGATCAATTAGGTCACGTAGCACCTGAGTAACGACCCATGCAGGAGACAAATTCTGCACGCAAAAACATACGAGTCAGGAGGATTAAAAACCAGGCTGCGGCAGGGGGCAGGCCTGCGGGACTCCACTCCTGGTCCTGGTTTCAACCTTAAGCTTGCACGGGCGACTCGAATTTCATATAATAAGGTCAGAGCGCCCGTGGCAGAATGGCATGTCAAGGTGTTTATCCTTCAAACTCGGGCGGAACAGCTGGAACGGGGCTTCGGAGCTGCGGGGGGGAAAAAAAAAAAGCCTGCTGTCTGTATTGACGCTCGCGCAGACTTCGCTCTCTGCCACATCCACTCAATAACGCACAAATCCGGAGGGATTCCGCTAAGCAACTGCGATTTTATTGGATTTCGTACCGAGTTGTAATTAAAGATACAAGTATCTCGAGCTCATCCGTGGCTTTAATCGTAAATATTCTTTGTTTGTGTGTGTACGCCTACACGGTTGCTATGGTGAAAGCGGATTTCTGCCATATAGATTGGAAAGGTTAAAGGATCTCCGCTACGGCGTCATAGCGGCGACCTTTTGTGCCGCATCTTCATCTTCGGGAAGAGGACGGAGTTCGCAGGAGACAAATCTGGCGAGTAGGGTGGGCGCGGAAGTCGTATCGTGTGGATCATTTGCAGACGATCGCGTTTGCCGACGATCGTCATGCACGAGTTGCCGGGAGGTTCAGCTCATCGAAGGTCTTCCTGATCTTTCGTCGTCTTCCAGCAATGTTCTTCCCGAACCCTAATCGCCTCTGTGGCAGATTTGCCCAGTTTGCATTTAGTTCTAACTTCTTGTCTGTGATGAAATCGCAGATGTGGTACCCGTGCGTCCAACAGATTGATCCCGTGCCTTCCAGGCAATCAGAATTGAGTGCTCAGATAGACCATGGTATAAGTGGAGCCAGGTGTGGACACTGTACCATTTTCTGGTCGCACAAATAAAAAAAATCCTGAAAGATTCCTATAATCAGAGGCTAAAATCAGTAGTCTTTGATCGCTATGATTATTTTCCCTCCGATGAAATTCTGGCAGTGTCCGAAGATTTTAGACACTTTCCCACAGTGTGACATCACCTACCACTACGTCAAACCTGACGATGCAATTACTGTAGCATGACAACTTCAAGCTGCCTCAGGGAAGATGTGAAGCAAGTCAGGTGGACAAAACAACAAGGAGAGAAACTTCCTGATGAGCATTAGCGAGAGAACACGGATCAAAAAGTGTCCCGGATTGATGACGTATAACTTCAGTCTTGTGTGCGTCGGTTTTTGACGGTCGTACAGTCTGCTATTATGACAACTGAGATCCAACAGTGTGACATGAAGACCATGTTCACGTAGTCTGACTAGCACCAATCGCAAATTCACGTACAACCAGATCCAAATTAGAGTTACCAATCTGCCTGGAGAACGGTGTAGAACCCACAGGAGGCTCTAGAGAGAACAATCAACACAAACATCGAGATCGAACGAGGACTCCTGGATTTGTGAGGTGATCAAGATGATTTGTGTGGAATAGCACAAAAAGAAGCTTCTGGAAATTAATTCAAATGACATGCAGGTAACTGGAATGACTAACTATAAAGAAATCCACCCCAAAGCTCCTCCCACTCCAAAAGTCTAACTACCAGAAATCTTTTTACACATTTTCATTTCAAAATGTCATACTTTCCCAGATTTTTAAGACCGAATTTGAAATACGAAATGATGATTTTTTTAAACACCAACATGCGCTACGTTACAATCTTACGTTACATTCCGTTTCTCATTTTACTGCAAGTTGTATTTTGCATATAATGATGTTTTTGACAAATAAAACTCTTGAATCTCTGATGTATGCTGTTATATTACCAAATAATTGCTGGAAAGTTGTAGCTCAAACAAATAAACAGAAAATCATGTTTAACGCACAGTATTTCATTAAGCGATGTTAATCATTTATAATTTGAAAACTGTAAACTGTAAATAAACACTACAGCAACAGAAGAATTGTTTATGTGCAATTCACCAAAAAAAACTACTAAACACAAGTACGTTTCAAAGCGGAGGAAAGTTTATTAAAAAACAAAAAGAAAAAAAAAAAACGGCGGGTGGAAATGACTCAGTTTTGGAAAACAATCGAGCGTGGATTATATCTTTATAATAAAAATACTTAAAAAAAAATTCTTCATTAAAATTTTTAGAAAATTTTATATTTTTAATACTCAGGGTTCTTTTTTTTTCTTCTTCTTTAAACTAATCCAGACCTGGAAATCACTCAAATCAAATTCCACACTTTTTCAAAATATGTAGGAACCCTCCCTTTGAGCAGAACTTAAACGCCAGACATTTGGCTACATTTCAATAACTAGATAAATGTATATGACACAACATTTAAACATCATTCGCCACAATATTACATCACTGTCAATGATACGGATTCTCACCGAACGCTAACACTTTCTGGTTTCACTGCTTATCGCTTTGGACAGATATTCCATTGGAAAAGCGCCCGATCCGGTGCAATTCAAGCCTCAATTAAACCCATAGCTCCGTTAGCTAATGCACATGACACCAGATCCGAGACGCCATTGTTGCTGGTCAGTCATTTTTCACATCTGACAGCATGTGTGATGCCTCTACTGACTCAGACACCACAATAAGGGGGTAAAATGCAATTAGTGCAAATCAGACCCGGCTGCAGTGCAGAGGAAAACCTGTTCCATTTCAAAACCCTTAAATAAAACAACACTCCTGGGTTTTTCTTCTTCTTCTTCACAGGAGACCGAAGGGGTGCAGTGCAACCATTATCAGTCGCAAACACACGCCTAATGCACACCTACGCAAGCGGCTAATCAGCTCGTGGAAAGGCATCTCCCCTTTGTATACGGCTAACAGATGCTGGATGCCGTTCGCGTCATTGTTAGGCTTATCTCTGGAACCCAGCCGCTCTGACGGGTTAGCCGTCGCGTTTTAGCACCTTTGCTAACCTTGCGCGAAGGTTAGGTATGAGGTTTGACGGGTGTAAAACGTTTCCGTCGGGAATCGAAAAATTTTTTTTTTAACCCGTGAGAACACTTTAGTAAATGGTATCTGTTTAAGGCACACAGTCGCTAACAGGCAGATGAGCGTCCCGTGTTACATTAAATATTAAAGCGCAAAGCAAGGACGAGCCTCATGATTCAGAGAGCTGGACATTAGGCTACCGAATCATGATCGAGCCACCGAGGTACTTGAGTCCACTGACCGCTATAAACATGTAAAACTTACGCCCATATATCATTTCCAGATGTACTGATATATTTGATTTGGGGGCTCTGTGGCAGCAAGGGGGTGTGCATCAAAGATAGCAAAGCTAGAGTGATATATTTATTTTTTTTTGCTTCGTGATTTCTTTTATATTGCTGCCATTTGATCAAATCTAGGAGCTCTTTTTCAGCGGCGTTAATCCGCTCTTGTCGGGGCCTGGCCGATGCTTCGCCATGGGACATAGAAAAGCATAGAAGGAGACGCAGAAAGAGAGAGCGGAGAAGCGGTCTGAGGCTGTTATTGGGGACCAGATTGGCCCTGGCAAAAAGGGGATAAAAGGGAAATAATTATCCAGTCTGCTGGAGCATGACAGCTCCTCCTCCGGCCTCGAAGTGAGAGCGCCGAAGCGGCGTGTCAAAAAAAAAAATCAGTTCGGAAAACCCACAGAAACACGCCGTCATCGCCGTCCCCACCGACCCGCCAGCATCTGTGTGCGAATTAATGCCACGGCCAGATGCATGCCACGACTAGGGGTTTGAGGCATGACTTGTTATGCTGTCCACATTTCCAAATGAAACCAATAACAAGAGTGGAGCCCAAAAGAAGAGAATGGAATGGAAAAACAAAAGCAAGAGTCCTTAGAAAAGCTCTGCAGAAGAAAGAGGCTTGGCTAAGGAAAGGGATGGCTGGAAAGATGATCGCTAATGTACTACTCCATACCACCAGAGGCAGTAGTTTGTATTAGATCAACAAA
>NC_139601.1:2637389-2654889 GCF_946808225.1 Silurus aristotelis | reverse complement strand
GATTAATTTATTCTAATGTATTCGCGTAGAAGGTCAATCATCCCAATGATTCAGATTACCATTGCAGTCGATCGCATCTCACAAGCCAATGAGGCGTCTGCAGGGCAACAGCGTTACTTTTTGCAAGGCAAATCATCTTCGTTTAGTTACAGTTCGGAGGCTCGTTTTGGCCTTGGTAAACAGCGATCACTAATGTCTGCACGACTGCCTACTTCAACTGCACTCATAAAAGAACAGATGGGACACACAAATATGTATTTTATATAACATGGTACAAAATGGAGTGTCTACAATAGGTCTTCTTTCGTGCTGATGCCATCTGAAGTCATAGGTGACCAGAGCTCTTAATCTAGCAAATAATCTAGCCAAGACCTCTTCATTTTACATCTGCATGTTTCCAAGTCCTCACTTTTTTCCAGCTTTCCAGAGCTTCATATTACTAAATCTACAGCTGCCACATCCTATATCATTCCCCTCGTTTCCAGGTCCTCTGTTTACTTTTATCTTCATGTACCCAAGTCCCCATATTCTAGCAGTTACATATTCTTAGGTCCCTATATTTCCAGAAAAGGATGTTCCCAATTCCCATATTCCAAGGAGTTACCTATTCTTAGGTCCCTATATTTCCAGAAGAGGATTTTACAAGTTCCCATATTCCAAGGAGTTACCAATTCTTAGGACCCTATATTTTCAAAAGTGGAAGTCCTCATGTTCCTAGAGGGACACGTTCCCAAATCAATATTCCCAAATACTTCCACATCTACATGTTTCCAGCATCCTCATTTCCAAAGAGATACATGCTGTCAGGTTCCTGTATTCCCCATATTTCCCAATGCATTTGTTCCCAGGACCTCATATTACTGGGAACTACATCATTGCAAGTCTTTATATTCCCAGACACTGGTCCCAATGGTCCAGCTTCCCAGACTGACATGCCCCCAGCTCCCCTTACTGCCAAATCTACATGTACCAAATTACCCATATAAACATATCGACATGTTTGAAATGCCCCAAGCTCCCCATATTTCGAATGCGACATGATTCCAGGTCCCTAAATTCCTCGAACCCTGTTCTCAGGGGCCTGTTTGCACTGAACTTCCTTTGCACATGCAGTATTTATGATCTTGTTGTTGGAAACCGAGGCTTTTAGTCCTTATATGATTGTTGCTTTTTTAGGAGCTTCAATTGTATCTTGCCTCATTTGTAAATCACTTCAGATAATAGCATCAGCCAGACGAATAAGTATAAAATGTAAATGTACATGTAAATGCAAACTCCTTTAATCAGGAAACTTCGCAACTCTACAAAGTTTCCCTCCGCAACCTAAATTAATGAAGAGTTTTCAACACTGCGTCTCACTGATTAAAAATGGAAAGAGAGAGACTTTTTTTTTTTTGTGTCTGAAAACCTAAAAGTGTTCGCTAAGCTCTGGGCAATTTATCGTGCTGTATTTGGAGTATAAATAATTTAATGCCCGTGCTGGTGGAAAATCAGCAGGGAAAAAGTTGGGCGAGGGGGCCAGATAATTCACTTTTCTGCTCCTGTTTGTTGCGAAAGGCAATTTGGTGGGATGAAATAACCTCGCACTTCTTTAATCCAGATAGATGGAATGCCATTTTGATATGGCTCCAACCCCCCCGTCCATCTCCCCCCACCAGCCTCATGCATTTAGCCTGGACTAAAAATAGGGCCTTTTGCGACGACTAATTTGTTATTCATCTGTTAAAATCACTGTATCGCTGCACTTATTGAAATGCAATGACTGCCTTCTGTGCTGCTCAGTCTAAATGAGTCATTTAAAAATTGATAGAGCAGCACATGCTGCATGCTTGCTCTTATTCACTCTCTCTATGTGTATATATCTGGGTGGGGGTGGGGGGGGGGTGTCTAGAGAGATGCGTGCTAAAAAGCACAAATTAGACATATAGATGCAATCACATTTTTATCTCCTACAAGCCGGTAGCATGGATACATTGCTATGTATGCCATCATATTGCATGTGTAGCTCTGACCCACTGTACTGACCATGTATGAGCATGCAAAAAAAAAAAAAGAGAAAAAAAAACAAAGCCAGTCTCTACCATCTAAACTTAAAAATTCGGAAATAAGCGCAACAAGTGTTCAATACAATGTTAAGAAAATCAATTTAACAATTTGACCTTGTTATGATTTTGGACCTTGGATGGATCAATTTCAAATCTGTTCATCTCCTGGGTGCAACTATAATTCCACAGAAAGCCTACAAACCTCCCAGATATATCGCGTGAAATAAAAACTCTGACGGACAAAGTGATCAGTAGGAACTTCTGAAAAAAGCATCAAAACCTCACTTCCTTCTATTCAGGACCTGTACAAGAAACTTTGCCTGGACAGCATTAAGAGGATATTCAAAGATCCCACCCACCCTGCCCTCAGCTTGTTTAAACTTCTGGCCTGTGGAAAATGTAATACCCACCACATGCCATCAGGCGACTCAACTCACTCTGACAATACTGGAAACCCTTCTGACCCGTCATGACTTTAACGGCTGAACCGCACACAATCTCGTATAGGGCATTAACCAGACCAGTCATGTGCCATATCTATTCATTCTCATCTCTAAAGCACTTTCACAGCTTACATTCTTGCCACTTGTGCACCAAATCCTACAACATTATCATTAATCGTGCCTTTCTTTTGTTCTGTTCGTGTGTCTATTGTGTCATCTATGTGTATTGTTTTATTGTCTAGTCTACTGTCTATTGTGCTGTCTATTTGTGACCTGTCTCGGCTGCTGACTGTTATATGCTACATCTGTACATTGGAGCCTTTGGAGAAATTTTGTTCTGCTTTGCATAAAAATGCAAAGATATTTTAAATTCCTGTCACTTTCTGAACACACAGAGATTTGGCCATTTACAGCCACAGTCCTGGAGCATACCAGTATCAGTCTTGTACTTTTGCTCATTTGGCTGTGAGGATACTGAGCTGGTGAGGGTTCCAGGTCTTGGTACAAAAACAAAACAAAATCGGCAGCATGGTGCGTCTAGAATGGCTTCACAAGCTTCCTAAAGGCGTTGAGGCTTAAACACCTAAGCAACCAGATTGGGGATGGGGGGTTACCCAAAGAAGTGTAGTAAGTATTAAGATCAGTGCTCGAGGCTCCATTTGGACTTCATAGGCCAAGAAACAAGAGACTCCCGCTGATCCCTTTATCCTCCATGATACGCATAGCGAGGGAGCAAGAAGAGAAATAAAGGATAACAAAATAAGAGGCTAGATGAGCATGCTAGATGACAGATGGCAACCTCCGAAAGAATCCGAGCTGAAAACGTCGGATGGATATTAAAAGAGGAAGCACAGAAAAGAATGAAGAAGAGAGATTGCCATAGAGGTCTGTTCTGATTTATTCTCCTCCTCTAAATCTGGCGTCTCCCATCACACTCCTCGCAAACACCCACGTTTTCTATCAGCCTCTGGTTCCGATGAGAAGTCTCCTCCTCCTCCTCCTCCAAAAAAAAAAGATGAGCTCCAGTGATTACAAGCACAGACAGTTTTCTAATTATTCTGTCAAACATCAGTGCGGGAGGCTGAAGAAGCTTCCTCCAGGCCCTGATGGACGCTGTAATCACTTCTGCACTCCCGAACAGAGCTGCCATCGCATGTAGGACGACAGGTTCAGACAGGCAGCTGTGCCAAAAAGTGTCTGTGGAAATGTGGAATTTCTTTTTAAGCTGATAGAAGCCAAACCCCCGAACCGCATGAGATAGTGCCGAGTTTATGTGGTTCGACAAAAGTCGTCAACAACTGCGAGGAATCGTGTGTGGGCTGCTTCGGTGTTTAATTACCCAACTAACAACGCTATTCTGAGAGAGAACAAAAGAGAGATCCTGCACTCGGACGATGTCTAGAGCATCAAATTCGAATGTTTTAATACATGCCGATAAAATGTGAGTGCACCCAAGTGAGGTTGTAACAAGAGATCAAGTCTCGTGCTAATCAGAAATAAGCCTTTTTTTCCCCCCACTTTATTAGTTTTACACTGGGAGGTATATTTACACACTACATCGAAGAAAATGCTAATCAGCCTCTTTGGGCCCATAGAGGAAACCACCCAGAGGAAATCTAGGGAGACCATGCAAACTCTGGATCCAAATAACCGTGAGTGCACATGTCTGTAAAAGATTATGCCGTGTTTTTATTTTACCTTCTATAAAATAAGATGTTAAAGAACTAAACTAACCCTGTCAGGAAGTTTCAACAGTTTGACATCTCCCAGGAAAACCACGACAAAACGAAAAATTCCTTTAGCCACGTTCCTGCACAGCCGGCATACATGTGATGGTCATGTGACCTAATAATAAAGGTCAAAACCATCATTTTCAACAAAAATCATGGGTTAAACACAATTTTTCCCACGTTTTCCTGGTAATCTTATCTCCTTCTATCCGACTAGTATTTTAGACAAAAATATGAGATCCGGCCCTCAATGTGCAGTCAAGTGCATTCACCAGGTCATTCACAGAGAGGAAATTCGGCTTCCAGATCCAGGATCCGATTATCTCGGTCACCTTCGATGCGGCTGGCAGGCCGGTGAGAAATAAGACGGGAAGTGTCGGAGGAAGACGTGTTTAATATCTTACCTCCATCTCGACTCGATAGAAGGGTCGAGATGAACACTGGAATTGCATGAGGGAATAGCACCACCAACCTGGTTCCGAACACTCTTCCGGTCTCCTTGCTCTGTAGGCATGGGAACCTCTGACACAGGCGAGAATTTACCGTGAGAATTTAGCAGCAATTAAACATGAAGGTGTAGAGAACGAACTCGAGCTGGAGATGAAATTCCAGGTAGACTGATGCAATCGGAGGCACGTTGCTCGCAATGATTAACTCGCAGAATGGATGAAACTATAAAAAGAAAGAAACAAGAAGGAAGAAGGTACGAAGAAGAACATCATGTTGTACAATATAGGGCCTTTCGGTGAAAAAAAAATCCCAAAGTTGGGTCAAATTCCCACCAGCTCATCCAATTACACAGCAGTTACCAATCAGTGGGGGGGGGGGGGGGGGGGAGACACTAGAACCTTTTTGAACTCCTGTTCATGCCACATCACAGGGAAGATTGGGTGGAAAAGTGTCATCCCTCCTCTTACCCATGTTTAAGCCCATGAACGCTCATGATTGACCCTTTGAGTAAAACACCGTTCCTCCCATTCACAGAATACAACCTACAACCTAATGCCCAGGCTTCCTAGTCATGGATTACTCAAATTAGATGGCAAAGTCAAGATTTTCAGACCACTCCGTTTGTTACAGGCAAGCGTAAGGAGTTTGATGAGGGCTAAATTGTGACTGGGTCAGAGCATCTCCAAAAGTTACAGCTCTTGTAAGCTTTTCCCAGTCTGCAGTGGTGAGTATCGAACAAAGGTGGTCCAAAAAAGGAACAGTGGTGAACTGAGGCACGTCGGGAGGCTGGTCCGTGTGGTCCGATCCAACAGACGAGCTCCTGTACAACACGTTGCTGAAGAAGTTAATGCTGTTAATGCTCGTTGGGTCAGAACTGTTTTGACAGTAATGGGGGGAAAACAACACAATATCAGGCAGGTGGTCATAATGTGATGCCTGATCGGTATATAATACCTAATAAAAATACCCCATTCTTAAATAAATCTTGCTGTTCAGTAGGTTTTGATCAACTTAAACCGGTAACTGTTTTTCACAGGCAACTAACGCCCCCAGATTTATCAAGACCTAGCCTAAATATATAAAATAACAAATATCGATATTAGACCATAAAGCCTTAAAAACTGCCTGGTGGGCCAGAAAAAAGTACTCTTCACTGTAGAGTCTAGGCCTGAGCTAACAGCATTCTTAACCCCTTAACCCCTTGTTTACCCACTGAAGGCAATACTGCACTGCTGAGCCACAGACACTTAGTCTGGGAATTACTGGTGCATAGGTACAATTTTTTCCAGTAAAACCGTTCAATACATTTCAACGCATGTACAGACCAAGTCTTCAAAGTGACTGTATTGTATATTGACTTGGTCAAAATGTCAGAATGTTACTGGGTGGGTAAAAGTTTCACTGCCCCATCTAAAATAAGTTGAAAACAATAAGGTACACTGCTTACAGGAAAAAAGAATCAATGATGGCATAGTGTGATGTGGCCGGACATGCAGAGAAGTTCATTATTTTCCCAGCACATCCTGGTGTATTTTCGTTCTCTAATACCACAGCGGTTCGCCAAAGAAATTTTTTTTTGAAAGCAATTTTTGTGCCCTTCTGATATGGCAATCAATCAAATGGCTCCCCCGCAGACAACGTACCTGCCGATTCCAGTTTTGCTTGAACTCCCAGATGCGGGGACGAACGCAAATTCGGTTCACGGTTGAACCTTACGCTTCGTTCGTCTCTTTGTGGCATTGTTCTATTTCTATACGTGATTAGGTCTGATTTGACATTTTCTCCAGTTATCACGGCACAGCTGCATTTTTTACACAGGACACAGACGAAGCCTAACTTCACAATGCGGCCGGTTGATTAAAGTGGGGCGGGGACACGTCGGTGAACATGACTGTTCCTTGGCATGCTGTTATTACATGACAATTCTAGTGTGAAATATAGAAAACATACAGTATATCATGTACCTGCAAAACAAGCTTTTTAACAGGCTATTTATTCCAAACGCATTAATAAAGTTTCCCAAGTGCATTTAAAATTTCATTCTGCATGTTGTTGCATTTCCTGTATGCCCAAGCGAGGATACTGCAATTTGACCGATTAAAGTAAAGTTGCTAATTACTTGAGTGTACATCACAGCACAATGAAATACTTCCTTCACATATCCCAGCAATGTTAGGAAGCTGGGGTCAGCCATGATACAGTGCCCCTGGAGCACAGACGGTTAGTAAGAGACTTGCTCAAGGGCCCAAGGGTGGCAGCTCGATAATACCAGGGTTTAAACTGCCGCCCTTCCAATGAGTAACCCAGAGCCTTAACCACCTCCCTACCTAAATGGGGTAAATATGGTAAAAGGCGGAGTTTAATGCATGGGCACGTACAATGTGAACTTCTCAAGCAAGTTATGTAGAGTGGCCAGTCAGTGGCTCTGATGATGACGTCCCGAACCATATAAAGTGGGTGATGTAGGAGGTTTCCAAACTGGTATTTTAATCCATACCACAGCTTTTAGCATTAAAATGATTATAACATAGGCTGGGACTACTTGCAGGAGTTGATCTTGTGCAGCACAGGAGTTCGGGAGTTTCTCCTTTACAGATGATGAATTACAGCAAGTGAAACACAAGACCTCAAGGTTCAATCACTGTACTGCACAGAACAGCAGGGATGTATGAAAATAATAAACTAAATTGAAATAAATAAATAAAAATTGCCCGGAGTTCTTCAACAATGTTCTGCTTGGGTGCCGGATTCAGACCTAATCAAACATGCAAACCACCTCGGAGAATCCCAGTAAACAAAAGGTAATCGTGTTCTTGATCTGCTTGTTGTAGAGAAATTCCATTTCCATGTTGGTAAAAGTCTCCATTGGAAATAACACAACCAAAACCACAACCCTTTTCCCAAATCTACAAATAAACTACACACTCAAACACCTAGTGTACAGCAAAAGTATACCACACCAGTACCTCGGTTTTAGCATTTTAGAAGCTATTAGCAACTATAGTTTTTTTCCCCTCTCCAAGTACAAGAGCTAAAAGTAGAGAGAGGGGGAAAAAAAAAAAAAAAAAAAAAAAAAAGAGATGAAACGTGGGACGTTTCAGATTAGCAGCTGGGTAATGAAAAACAATTGTGATCTCGGTGGTCTTTCCACTGCAGGAGTAAAGCGAGTTTCAAAATCAGACATGCGCCTCATCTGAGATGAAGCCTCCGAAAAAGCCAATTACACCCACAATAATACCTATGAAGCGCTCTCAACACGGATCAGTGATCACACACACACACACACACACACACACACAAAAGAAAAGTCTGAGAATGAAACAGGAAAACAGACGGCCTCAGACAGAATAGACCGACTCCAAAAACAAAATCCAGACCCCATGACACTCGTGACACCTGGGATCCATCTCAGATCCACAATTCACTTATTATATCCATCTATCAAAACGGTGTCGCCATAAATCATTAGCGAAATGATGGATTGAGCAGCAGACAGGGAGGCAGAGAATGATCTAATCTCCAACTCTAATCTCAGAAACGGATGTGTGGACGATTCGAGATCTCGAATCCGTTTAGAGATCTTTTTTTTCCCCGACACCAGGATCAAACAGAGACTGCGGAAGGAGATTGGAGTCGAGATGGGGTTTCCCCCCTCCCAGCCGAGTTTCAGAGGACAGGGGAAACGTGCAGAATCCAGAATCTCGTCTCCAAAATCTCGATATGCAGAGTCTCGTCTCTTTAGATTAATAAATACAGAGATCCAATGCTTTAATAGGGTTCCTTCATCCTCTTAGTGAGAGAAAGATAGCCAGAGGAGTGTAAACACACACACACACACACACACACACACACACACACACACACACACACAGCTCCATCAGTCATAAACAAACCACTCCTGCAATTCTTCCCCTGCTGAGAGCCTGTAACTCAATCTAACTCACAGACAAAACAAAACACCAACAAACACACATACTACAGGTCTAACACAAAGCAGCTATCTGTAACACAAAGTGGGCGTAGCCAAAACACACAAAAATCGACAGTGTGTGGGTGTGAATTCTTCAGTTCTGGCTCTGACAGTTCCTCGGCCTCAGCTACATCACTCCAGTTCAAAATCCACTAGAGGAGTATCAGTTTATTCGATTGTTTTTTCACTCCGCAACGGTTTGTATTAAATTTTTAATTTTCCAAATGATAAAACACTACGCTACATTTAACCTGCTGTAACCCCTGACCTGATGAAGTAGAATGAGATTTTCCCTTCACTTGAACTAAGAGACCCAAAGCTGTTACCGCTTTTAAGATCTGCTTTCCATAGGTTGAAGTGGAAGATCTCCTGCTATGGAGCTCTGACCTCAGCCCTGTGGATGAATGAATCTCCACAAACTAGGACTAAATGTGGAATTGGATGTTCAAAAAGGTCATACTAACCTGGTGATGGGGTGCAAATGAAAAAAGTCTAGTTAGCATTACATCTGATCTAATTAGCATTGGTCCTATAGAGATTTGAATGACTGGTGTCCCTTTTTTTTTCTTGACCAAACGCAAGAAAATGACTTCAACGTTGCAAAGTTTAGGCGTCATGTCGACTTGTTAGCATACACATGTAGGCTCGCGGATTTTCTGTGCTATTCTACAGGAAACCTATCAAAAATCCCCAGAGTTCAGATGTCAAAAAAAAAAAAAAGTAGCTCTCGAAGTTGAAATGTACTCGTACCTGGTTGAGACAGAGAAGGGGAAGTCAGAGAGATATGATGGTGCTTAAGCGCTCGACGAGGGTTGCGTATGTTGCGCACGTAGCGGCTCCGCATCGACACCCCGAGCACGTAAGGCCACGGTAATTACATCGCCAGCTCTGATATTTTATCCACTGTGAAACGGAGCATTTGATTGAATTACAGCACACAGGACCTCACCCGGACGGCTTTTTCCTTTTTTTTTCTTTTTCTAGCTCGACGAAGGTTTACCTACATGCAGACGCGTTAAACTAGCAAAAGTTTAAAAAAAATTAAAATAATTAATCCGCTTTTCTTTCTTTTTTTGCTCACGTGACTTTCTCTCTCAAGGCTGATTCAATACCTTGAAATTTTATCTGCACCTTTGGGAGGTGTTTATTCCACGTAAAAAAAAAAAAAAAAAAATCCTGCTAATCATTATTATTATTAGCATTATCATCACTCGGCAGCGGGAGACGGCGAGGAGTCTGCACGCAAGGCCTTTGCGTAACAGGAATACTAGTGGGGGGAAAAAAAAGTTGTTCAAACAAGCTCGAAGTTTCAGCTCCCTGAGCATCCTTGGGCGTAAATTTTTAATGCTACACCGGCGCTCGGAGGTGTGGAGACTCTCAGGCCAGAGGAAAAGCGATCGACCGCTAGCTTCTCCTACAAGAGGGAAATGAGGTAGGGAAGGTATTTGATTCTAGACTTTGCTGTCTGTCCTCCACCTAAAAAAAAAAAAAAAAAACGGCAAGAGAAAAGAACAACAGGAATCCGTCTGAAGTGACTGGTTACCTGTTACCTGGGACAAAACTTCTGTCCTCCAGAAGTGTAGGAGAAAAGCTCAATTAACGCACTCCAGATGTCTTCACGCTCATCGATCTGCCTGGAATAAAGCAAAACAGGCATCCAGGACGCTTTCAATCGGTCCTCGTTTCCTGAAGGCCAAGCTCGGGTTCGCGGCGGGGAAAAATCCATGATCGACGGATGGAAATAACCAGCGTGAATACGCAAACCAGCCGCGAGGCATTCAGTCCCGCTCGCTCCCACGCAGGCCTCGGAAATGCCACGGAGCTCCGAGGACGGGTCAATCGTACGGATCAGCAAAAGGCAGGGAGGCGTTCGTTATGATTCAATTGCTTCAACAATTAGTCTTTGAGATGAAAGGATAAAAAAATAAAAAAAAAAGCACACTGTCAAACATATCTTCCAATGCCTGAAGGTCCACAGTCGAGACAGTGCAGTCTCACTTTCATCTCTGTCAATTCATAAATCTTTTTGTAACATATAGTGTGTGAATTTATTCTTTACCTACAATTTCTTGTAAGGAAAAAAGAAAAAAAGAAAAAAAAAAAAAAAAACCATGACACATCTGGCCATATGCACAACCATCAACAAGCTGCCCACTCAATACACATACCAGGAATAACTTTAGGACCACCTGCCTAACACTGTGTTGGGCCCCACTTTTTGTCGCCACAACAGTTGTGACCCCATCGAGCATCAACAGAATTAACAGAACCACATGGAGCTGAAAAAAAATCTGGTCTCCCAATACTTCATATAGTGTACATTATATATGTACATACATAATACTGTATGTGTTTTTCCAATGTGCATCCACTACACCTACAATATCGCCTGGATGCTCAGATGTGCTGCGTTCAGCCGTTTCTCTCGTCTGAAACGATCACAGATACGAGGACCGGCACGAAACCCGCGACAGCTGGGCTTGCCGACCTCCGATTACTGTATAAACCCATACTCAATGTCATTTTTCTGTGGAATTCTCCTGACGTAAGCACAAGCAGCGGGTCAGCCTCAGCCTCAGCAGCTCTCTCGGTCACGGCTTGAGAACAGAAACGCATGCACACGCTGCAAAATAAAATAAAAAAAACCTACAATGCTCCTCTGCAACGTAAGCAAGCAAGATAAATTCCTATATATGTATTTACTTCATTAAATTATTTATTGATCAAACTGCACCATGTTTTTCCTCAGTCATCTGTTTCAGCCTGTCCACAGGTTTTTATCTTATTTCTATTCGGGGTTTTCACCAAGCTGTGATTTTGGAGTTTTATCTCCGAGCACCAGGTTTATACTGGTTTCAATCATTTCTATTGCTCGTCATTGCTAAAACCATCCCACAAAAAATGATATTTGAACCAGATGACATCATCGGCAACTCAAAATAGACGTGTAAAAATTGGGCTGGGCCTCTCAAGGACCTTCAGAGTCGTCCAGGGGCCATTTTTTTGTTATCTTGGCTGTGTGCTTAAGTCGTTTTCCTGTTGGAAGATGAACCATCGCCCCAGTCTGTGGTCCAGAGTGATTTTTAGCAGGTTTTTATCAAGGACTTCTCTGCCCATTGCTGCAGTTATCTTTCTCTCGATCCTAAACAGTCTCCCAGTTCCTGCTGCTCAAAAACATTCCTACAGCATGGTGCTGCCACCACCATGCTTCACTGTAGGAGTGGATGAGGAAGGGCTTCCGTCTGGCCACTCTACCATACAGGCCTGATTGGTGGAGAGCTGCAGAGATGGTTGTTCTTCTGGGAGGTTATCCTCTCTCCACAGAGAAATGCTAGAGCTCTTTCAGAGTGACCAACGGGTTCTCCGTCACCTCCCTGACTAATGCCCTTCTCCCAGATCGCTTAGTTTGTCCTGGTGGTTCCAAACTTCAATTTATGGATGATGGAGTACACAGTGCTCATTGGGACCTTCAATGCTGCAGATCTATGCCTCGATACGATCCTGTCTCGGAGGTCTACAGTCAATTCCTTGGACTTCATGGTTTGGTTTGTGCTCTGAAATGCACTGTTAACTGTGGGACCTCATATAGACAGGTGTGTGTGTCTTTCCAAATCATGTCCAATCATCTGAATTGACCACAGGTGGACTCCAATCAAGTTGTAGAAACATCAAGGATGATCAGTGGAAATGGGATGAGCTCCATTCGTGCTCAATTCGAGTGTCATGCTGAAGGCTGTGAAAACTTACATACATGTGATTATTATTAACTATTATTTTAAATTTGCAAGGATTTTATCCCCTATCAATTCATTAATTAGTCAGAATATTCTACATACACTAATCTTGTGTATACAAGATTCCAAAATTATTGGCACCCTTGGGAAAGCTTGTGGGGGGAATAATATAGTCTGTGTGGATAAATCAAAATACATTTGTTTACAAACTGACAAACTACTGTTTTTCTTGAGACAACAGCCTAAAGTCATTCAATTCCATTCTCTCTCTTTCTCTCTTTCTTGTCTGCACTTTATTGCCAGTATAACGTTTGTTTTTATGTTTTTCACTATAATTTAATGCTTGTATTGGCGTTTTGCCTATTAACTGCTTAGTCAATATTACACGTGAAGCAGCCAATAAAAGCTCATTAAACAAGAGTCGGAAAACAAAAGAAGGAGGGAGAGAGAGGAAGGAGAAGAAAGACAATAAGCTGAAAGAGAGAGAGGTCGGATAGGGAATTAATGAATGAAAGTCATTCTGCATATATAATTGTCTGCATTCTAACCCTGATCATGATTCTTGGCTTCTTCAAATAATTAAACATAATCGACAGTAATAATGGTGAGTTTAGTTAAATTGGGCTAATTGGCTAATGTATGCTGAGCCCATATTGGCTTTTAATTGCTAACATCCAGCGCATGGAGGCCCAGACAGTGATTTCACAGTGTATGGGAGATTTTCATGATTTCGTGTTGAGTTTAATTATGTATAGTTTCAGAAATAAACCTTTAATTAGGCGGACCATTTCAGAAGCACGAACAACGACGTTCAATAATCGTTAAATAAAAGAGAACAGGGGTACGAGACAGAAGGAGACCGAGGGGAGAGGTTAGGTCGAGGAGATCTGTGTTCTGTGGCCATGTCCTACACCGCACACACTGATCGTTCTGGGAAGAATTTCTGAGTTGGGGAATTATTGGCTCAGAGTCGTGCTGCGTTTGTGTGTAGCGCACACACGCTTTCTTCTGATTCATGCTGATAGGACCTACCATTAACCTAAATAAGAACAAGGATGGAGAGAAATGAAATCCTGATGACCACATTTAGTATTATAAAGTACAACCAAATAGTCCGTAATCAGTGGGTGTGTCTTTAAATGCACATTTGCAAAGGAGTGTATAGGAGGGGGCGTGTCTTTCAGCCGAGATGGGTATATCCCAGTGTAAATATGCTAATTAGGGCAGTTTGAGGTGGGTGTGTCTTTCAATTTGCTTATGCAAATGAAAGTGGTTTAAAGTAGGCGTGGCTTTAATTTGCATATGCAGACTGAAAGTGGCTTCAGTGGGCATGTCTTTCTGTGTACATAGACCAAGTTCTTAGTGGGCGTGGCTTTCGGTCTACATATGCAAATAAAAGCGCCGGAGTCGGCATGACTGTTGACTGGATGTTTATTTGAAAATGCTAATTAGGGTGGTCCTAAGTGGGTGGGACATTCAGTCCAAAATTGGGTCTCTCTGAGTGGGCATGCCTCAATGTAAATATGCTAATTTGAGTGTTCCTAGGTGGGCGTGTCTTTTAATGTGCTTATGCAAATGAAAGTGGCTCAGAGAAGGCGTGGTTTTCAGTTTACACATACAAATAAGAGTGTCTCAGAGTGGGCGTGCCTTTCTGTGTACATATGCCAATTAGGCTGGTTCTATGTGGGCATGACTTTAAATCTACATATGCAAATGACAGTAGGTCCGAGTGGGTGTGCCTTTCAGTGTACTTATGCAAATGAGAGTGGCTGTGAGGGTGTGGCTTTCAGTCTATATATACGTATACATATATACACACACCATATAGAGTACTTGCATTAAAAAAAAAAAATCAGTGCGCGCACGCACAAATGTAAACATAATATATATATATACACACTGTCACTATAGAGCATGCACACGCACAATTTCTATTTGATTAGCTGTGCTGATGACGCCCTTTCATGAGTGAACAAAAGCTCTGATCTTCAAAGTCATGTTCTTTTTGCGTCCCTGAAATCAACCTGATGCAAAACCCCCTCCACAATAAACAAATCAGCAAATGCACCACCCCCCCCCCCCCCAGCACCCCCATCCCACTTTCCACTGCACTTTTATTTTCCTTCCACTTACCCAAGCGTACCAATGTATATACCGTGGTCGGCCCACTACCCCCCCCTTCTTCAGGATAATTGGTCCGTCTGAAAAGATCACAGGTTCTATTGGGCTGAGCGAATATCAAAAAGCCTGTTGTTTAGAGGAGTGCTAATGGAAGAAGAGGTCGCGCTACAGGCGGATGTACTGCAGAGGTGCAAATGGCAGAGACGTTGCTCACAACGTTCACATTCAGCAGGAGCCTCGTACGCCAAAATGAGTCACTCTATGTTCTTATAGGTCTTTTTATAAAGCATGCACAGCAGATGTTTCTAAGAAGCCAGAGGCAAATTTGTGCGGAGAAAAAAGAAAAAAATAACGAAAAAAACACATGGAACGAAGAAGTAGTGACACAATGACAGAGATGAAATGAAAATTGGGTAATGACACAAAGACGCAGCTTAGAAAGTGACACCATAATGCAGATTGGGCAATGACATGATGACACAGCTTGAGAAATGACAATAATGCAGCTTGAAATAATGACGCAGTTTGGGTAATGGCGATGACGCAGTTTGGGTAATGACGCAGATTGAGTAATGACACGATGACGCAGCTTGGGTTATGACATCTTAACGCAAATGCAGACTGAAGTAATGACGCAGCTTGGGTAATGACACGATTATTCAACTCGTTAAACAATTCCTGATCAGTGGCGGGGGGGGGGACAGATCCGAAGACATGAAGTTGCAGATCAACTAACAAGACATTTGACGCAGATCTGGCTGCCATAACAGAGGAGCAGGAGCCTGTAATTCAGGTGTGTTGAAGAATGGGGATGGCAGATTAGTGCTAACATTAACATATTATTAACAGATGAGTGCATTAACACAATGCAGTGATTTGCAGCTGCGATACAGGGAGGAGCTGCTGCTCGACAAAATGACTCCAAGTGACCACGGCGCTGTGGTGCACATTTTTATTAGGCGTGGTATTATTTTACAAACAAAACGAGAGGGAAGGGAAAAGATACGCTCATTTGTATGCCCTAACTGGTGGCTTAAATACGGAGGGGAAAAATTATTTTCTGTATTATACCCTTTCAACACCTCAAAGTCAGCAGCCGTCGCCAAAAAAACTAGACAACCTTTTAAAACGTGCCTCCCGCTGACTAGCCAGTGTTTCATGTTCATTGTTTTGAGGTGAACGTTAGCATGTGGGAGCACACCAACACGCACGTGCACGCACACGTAAAAACGCCTCCATCGCCACGGCGGGAGTGTGTTGCCCTGTCAATCACGCTCAGCCGCACGTGGGACCGGACGTGCGGAAATGAGCTGCATTACTGAAAGGCAGCTATGTTGGGCGAACAAGAAAAGAGAAATCCTTACGGTGAGTGTGTGTGTGTGTGTGTGTGTGTGTGTGTGTGTGAGTGAGTAGTGGTGAGACATCATTTAACACCATCAAGCCCTTCATGACAAGGGCACCTGCGTTCCCATCAAGAGAAATGATGAAGTGTGGGTGGGGATGAAATGGAAAATGGTGTGTGTGTGTGTGTGTGTGTGTGTGTGTGTGTGTGTGTGTGTGTGTGTGTGTGTGTGTGTGTGAGAGAGGAGAAAGTGTGTGTGTGTGTGTGTGTGTGTGTGGTAATGAAGAAAGCAGAGCTAATGAAACAAATCCTCGAACAATACAACCACTTCTGCTCTCTCCTTAACCTCTATCCATCTGTCTGTTTCTTCACCAAACTCTCTGGAGACAAAACACACACCTCGGTAAGAGAACACACACACACACACACTTATAAAAACAGATGCACCCACAGGAACAGGACGGGATGTTAGGATGTGCGTGCTCACGAGAGTGTGAAGGCGTGAAGCAGAGACGATGTTCCAACAGGATTTCAGACGGGAAAAAAATATCAGTGAAGACATGTTTGAATTTGTAAGTGAGAGAGAGAGAGAGAGCGAGAGAGAGGGAGAGAAAGAAAGAAAGGTTTTAATGCCGGAAATGTATTTACAGTGGGAGCGCAAATCGGGTAATGACAAGGTGCCAGCTGAGATAACAATACAGTTCAGAGCTCAGAAGAAAAACAAGGTTGCAGATCAGGTAACAGTCGGATTCGAGACATGCACAAAGGGGATGGAATGAACAGTTTAAATAAAAAATAAAAAAAACGTCTCCTGATGCTATATTTTCAGACCAATCAAGCGATGGACAATGACTGAGACAAAGTTCAAATGGTTGCATATATTCAAAATTTGGCACAGATCTGGCAACAACCGAAAAGGAGCTAAATACAAATTTGATAATTGCAAAGGTTGGGGGAACAGGTGAGGTGAGGTCAGGTCAGGTAATGACACAAGGGGCATTGTCTCGCTTTAAAGACAGAAATGCAGTGGTGCAGACTGGGTAATGTCACACTGTGCGGTGAATGAGAATAGATGACTTGGGGTTGAAGATCATGTGGGGAAGCGTGGCTCGGTGGATAAAATGTTGGACGTCTGATCAGAAGGTCATGGGTTTAAATCCGAGCACCACCAAGCTGCCACTGGGCCCTTGAGCAAGGCCCTTACCCCTCAATCACTCAGATGTATACCTGAGATAACTAAGTTGCTGTGGAAAACTTTTCTAACACACACACACACACACACACACACACACACACACAGACACAGACACAGACACAGACACAGACACACACACCTGGAGCTTCCTTATAACCCTCGAAAAAGCACCTCCACACCCCCAGCAGTCACATTGACCCCGTGAAAGTCGCCCATACACTCCGGCTATACCGCCTACTAAAGCAGAACCGGTAGCTACATCGATCCAGGCTCTCGTTCTCCGTCTCTTGCTACAACGTTCCTCAGCTGCCGTTTAGCCCAGAGGTGTGTGATCTGTTTCAGAGGGAGGTGAATTGCAAAAGCAAAAAAAAATAATAATAAAATGTTTTATTCATGCAACTTTTAAAAAGACTGTAGGGAACGACTGCCATTCCTGTGGCTCCTTCCTTCTCTCCTTCCCTCCCTCAGCG
>NC_139601.1:2502389-2632389 GCF_946808225.1 Silurus aristotelis | reverse complement strand
CAAATAGAGATGTGAATAGGAAACTCAAATAGAAATGTGAATAGGAAACTCAAATAGAAATGTGAATAGGAAACTCAAATAGAAATGTGAATAGGAAACTCGAATAGAGATCTGAATAGGAAACTCAAATAGGAAAAACACAGGAAAAACACATAGAAAACTCAGACAAAACAACTCAAATAAACTTAAATAAAAAGCACACTTAGGAAGCCATAACAGGAAACTAATACAGAAATGTAAATAGGAAACACATAGCAAACACACAGGAGAAACCCACAAAAACAGAAAACATAAATAGGTAACATGCATATAAAACTCATACATTAAACTCAAAAGGGGAATCTCGTACAGGAAACATCTAAGTTGCTCGAATGACAAACACATAAGAAACTAAAAAAATTGGAAACTTAAAGAGCAAACCCAAACAGGAATCTCAAACAGAAAAAACGTCTATGGTAAACAGCCGGAAAAGTACACCAGCAATAAAAAGTCCAAAATGAACGGCCCCATGACAAGTTACACCAACACAAAACTGTATAATTCACAGCAACAGCTACGGAGCATAAACGCATCCTATAGTCCATCAGGCACAAGAAAACAATTAGTCGAGCGAGTACTAACTGTGCAGAACACAAGTCGAATTCTCAATCATCCTGCAAACAGATGGATAAGTGAATTAGATTAAACGCGTACTGGACACCGGCGACAGTAGCAGTTGCGGCGTTAGCTGGGCCATTGAGTCTGCCTAATTAGTCCATGCTGTAACGGAGCCAAGTGTTCAAGTGTTTTTCTGCGGCTAATTCCTGCCTCCCAGACGAAAGGCTGGAGCTTGGCAAGAACTTGAAAAAGGAAAAAAAAGAAAAATTGTTCTTTCAAAACTTGCACACAAACTGCCACCTTGATGAGTAGGAATACAAGTGTGTGTGTGTGTGTGTGTGTGTGTGTGTGTGTGTGTGTGTGTGTGTGTGTGAATGAAAAGGGAGAGAGAGAGTTTTTGTGCGTGTGCACATACACTTGAGTTTTCATGCTTCCTGGCATCTCTTTTGTTTAACACTTAAAAAAAAAAAGAAAAAAGAAAAAAAAAGGTTTTTATGTCTTTTATGCCTACTGAGAAGCTGCTTTAATGACAACTAGAACAATCTCTCAGCCAATCTGCCCGGTTCCAGGCACTTTTTCGAGGCCTTTCTCTTGCTAATTGGAAGTCTGTGCTTTTGGCAGGTTCCATCAGACGTAGAAACCCATTTGGTAATGCCTTAATAAAGTCACATTTATAAAGATGGGATCTAAATAGAAACGCAGTTCTTTGAAGCGGGCGCTTTGATAACGCCCTAAATGTGTGCTGCTTCTTAAATGGATTCTAGAATCTGGTCTGGAAAAGCGGCACGGGCTTGTCTTTAAAGAGGCTTTTCTGCTTTCACAGAGTCGACAGGTACTGCGAAGGACGTCGCAATATTTTTCAATAAGCTGCGCGACTCACAAAAAAATTTACACCAAACCTGTACAACCGGTGGTCCGTCAGCAGGTTCTGATCCGAGATGAGAATAAAAGGAGAATCTAAAATAAACTCATGTTGACGGTACTGAAACCTCAAGTGCCCTGCTTTATACTTAGATTGGATGGATGGATGGATGGAATGGATGGATGGATGGATGGATGGATGGATGGATGGATGGATGGATGGACATTAAAGGAGATAATTGACTGGAACAGGACACAGACAGACAGCCAGACGCAATAAAGCAAGCAGTACATACTACAAAATACTAAAAATTTAAGGGTAAGTTAAAGAAAAAAGCCGGGGGGGGGGGGGGGGGGGGAGGGTGGAGTGTTTGTTGAGTCTTTGCAAAGACTCTCAAAGACTGTTTTATCAAAAATTATTAAATAAAAGGCTGTTATTAATAAATTAAGTAATTAAAAAAGGAAATAGTAATAAGGAGTGACACCGAATGTCCATTGGTTACAGCTCCATCACTGTTATTAACTCTGCATAGGATGAGCAAACTGTTCAACTGTTTAAACAGAAATGTAACACACTCACCAAAGCAAGCGATGTTGCCATCCAGGCCGATGTATTTGAGGTCGTATTTGGCCGCCTCGGTCTCTGTGGGGTCGCTTTCGGCCGTGTTGTCCATGGCGAAGACGTTTTTCTGCCGGAACTCGGCGTTGTCGTCAAAGTTGATTTTGGCGTCGAAGCACACGACTGAGGAAAGGCATTAGAGTCATGTTTCTGTTTTAGAGTCATCGTTTTGTTTCTGTTCTGACACACTTTACCATCTACTGAGCTTCAAATGAGTTGGGCTGCATCTATACAACACGGCTAACCAATCACATTCTACAAATAATTCACTTTTTTGACATTTGTTTCATGATGCATCGTTTTAGGGTAATATAATGTACTACAATCTGATATAAAATCTGGAGATTATACCGTGAGCACAGTGCCCCGCGATTCTGAATAGATGAGTAGGAATCGCGGGAAAGAAGAGTCTGGGAAAACGAGAAAATAGGGGAGCTGTAGCTAACGTATGAGTTTCCCCTCCTGATGGTCAATAAACAATGTGTTGTGATCTCCTGAGCACTCAGCACCACTGCTGCTATGCTAATACGACGTATCACAACGCTACGGAGACCGAGGCAATGCGGATTAACATGGTAGAGGTAGAGCTGCATCCTCCGGTAGACAGAACAGGAAAAGAACGCCTGGTTTTATTCAAGCGGACTATGATTTTGGATTATGAAGGCGTTCATTCAAATTGAATCGAATATTTTTCCATTGCATAGAAGTGAAATCGGATCACGCCGTATCATGATTGTGTGAATCGGTGCACATCGCATCAGTAGCTGCTTCATATGCGTCTTTACTGGATCGTATCGCTGGCTATGCATCGAGACGCGAATCGCATCGGCCTCAGTTATGGAGATGCGCATATATCCGTGTTACTGAAGATACATAAACATGGTCGAACCCAAAGGAAACATCGCTCTTGTACGTTCCTTTGAATGTACACAAAAGATCGCTAATTATCCCTATATATCCCACATACCCCTAATTAACCACCCCGCCTCTTCGTTAAAACGACAACGATCCCGCAAACCAGGCCTCTGCATTTCCGATCTCGTCCTGTGATCAATCTTCTCGCTCTAAATCGCGAAAGCCTAAAGATGCCATCAGTGACGGCCGTGCGGCTTAATGGCTTCTGTGCCGATCGGCGTGATCATTCATGCATTTTGGGGCCGTGATGCTGTTCGGAGGAAAAGAGATTGCAGTACACGAGTCCCCGAGCTCATCGGGGAAATAGCGAGTACTAGCGCTCCGTCTCTCGTCGAGCCAAAACCAGACTCCTACTTTCTGAGATGAGCTCTCACTCATGCCGCGAGGAGCCGAGGAGCGGAATGAAGGAGAAAGCAGCTCTAATCAGCTTCGGGGTCTCGCTTCGTCCCCATTCACTCCATCGCTCCTGTCCTACTAAACTCCCAACTCGTTTCGCAAATCCTGCAATGTCTTTTTCTCTCCCTGATCATCTGCATCTCCAGCCGTGAGCTCATCCTGCTCGATGCGATCATTTGCGACTTTCGCATTTCCGGCTTTCTCTCGTCGTCATTGATCTCGGTCTTCTAGGAAGTAAATGCAGTGAACCCCAGTGAAGTAACTAAGCAGGGGGGTTTTCATTACATCTGCTGACTCAGGAAATTGTTTTAATAGACATTGAAGTGGGCTGGAATGGAGAAATGTCGTCGGGTTGAGGGAAATTTAGTCTATCGATTTGATCCACTTCTAGTAGACAACTTACTGACTCTAGAGACTAAACAAAAAAAAAAAAGAAAAAACAACAAACCAGAAAAGCTGCTGCTTGGAGCTTTTTGGAGCTCTTAAGAAAGATTAGGAACTCTTCAGTTCCTCAAAATATTTCGGACCCCTGTGGATCCTCCTGTCTCAAGCAAAAGGTCTCCTTCACAACCACAAGACAGATTCTGTCCCCCATAAACCAGACGTTTTAAAACGTGGAATCACCCCACCTTGTCCTTCGGGAGTCTCGCCGAGCGGGTTCACTTCCACCTGAGTGGCGTCGACTTTCAGGAAGAGATCGTAGAGTTTTTTAATTTGATCCGCAGCCTGAGACAGAGAAGAGAGAGGAACTAAGGGCAGTCGAGAGACAAGACAAGACCCTGTTATACACAACACACAAATAATTTACACAAAGGTCTATGTATGCACATGGCCTGTGTACATCACTACAAATAAAAGAGGTGACCTGTGTGCATTATCTTTAATAAAGGAGGTGTGGCCTGTGTATATAAGCATCAATAAAGGAGGCGTAGCCTGTGTGCATCATCATCAATAAAGAAGGTGTGGCCTGAATTCATTATTGTCAGTTAAGGAGGTGTGGCCTGTATGCATTATAGTCAATAAAGGAGGTGTGGCCTGTATTTATTATCGTCAGTAAAGGAGGTGTGGCCTGTATGCATTATAGTCAATAAAGGAGATGTGGCCTGTGTGCATCATAATCAATGAAGGAGGTGTGGCCTGTGTGCATTATTGTCAATAAAGGAGGCATGGCCTGTATGCATCAATAAAGGAGGCGTAGTCTGTGTGCATCATCATCATCAATAAAGGAGGTGTGGCCTGTATGCATCAATTAAGGAGGTGTGGCCTGCATGCATTATCAACAGTAAAGGAGGCATGGCCTGTATCAGTATTCTAATTCACATATACATAGATATGAGGACGTACAGGCTCGTCTGCGTCACAATGTCAAGAGACGGATTTCTTTTTTTCCGCTTTGTTTATCACCACGCTGCACTTTATTTGACTAACTCTATTCAATTATACCCAACGTGTTTAAACAGCGCTCCTCCTCCGAAAGAAATTTCATTAGTTCTGAGCGGAAGATCTGTTTGCAAATCAACCTTATTAAAAGCATTAAAAGGATGACAGTAGCAGAAATCTGACAAGCTGCACACTTGACTAATCATTTCAATTTCCTCGGGTTGTTTGAATCAATGTATGAACGCGAGCGCGCACACGCGCGCACACACACACACACACACACACACACACACACACACACACACACACACACACACACACACACACACACAAGCAGCCCAGGACATCTGAATCCAGTGTTCATAACCCTTGAAAATGGGCTTCATTATGTTGATTTATACAAACGCTGCATTCCAAACTAATCATCAAAAAGAGCATGGAATTACGATTTGATACGATGCAAGTGGACGGACACAGCGGATTCCAAACACTGCGTAGGAAGAGAAGCAGTGGGGGGAAAAAAAACAGAAAATAATTCAAATAAGCAGGAGATGGCTCCTGGAGGTCGGGAGCTGGCCGTATATATATCACTGCCTGGCAGAAGTGGGATGGAGATAACCTCTAAATGTCTTTAAAGCCCAGTGAAGATTTAAATCAGGGCTTATCGTTTATAGCCACGGCAGTTACGGCACATCAGTGAGTCATTTATAGCTGAAATAAACGCCGCACAGACTACTGATGCCTCTGTGGATCGGCGATGCTTCCACTAAAGGGCAGCATACACAGCGTTGAGCCCGAGTATTAGCGCAACAGCCGAGTGTTGTTTTGGCACTCTGCTCCGACTCCTGCTCCATTACCTGCCTCTCCAGTGGCCCTTTGAAGCCCAAATTAGCCGCCATGCGCAGCGCCTGGTCGTCTCGAACGCCCTCGAAAATATCGATGACTTCCTGTGGAGGGAAGGATGGAGAGAGAGAAATAGAGAGAGACAGAAACCATCAGTGAGGTTGATTTATTGCAGCGTGTGTTCGGATTAACATAGTGAAGGATGCAATTATACACAGAGTATAGGAGATAGGGAAAGAAAAGAGAGAGGAAGGGGGTAAAAAGCAGATGGATGGATGGATGGATGGATAAGTCGGCATGAGACTGATCAGTTAATAGACATGTAGACTGACAGGTCAAGAGGGTTAATATACATATGTATTACTAAAGAAATAGATGTGAGCCTTAAACAGGGTCAAAGTGAAGAAGAGAGGAAGAGTGTGTGTGTGTGTGTGTGTGTGTGTGGACCTTGTAGATAAGCTCTGGTGTTTTGGCCGCGACCTCCTCGATGTCTACGCCCCCCTGTGGGCTGCCGACCATGACCGGGCCATTAAACGCGCGGTCCATCAGGATGGCGAAATACGTCTCCCTGGAGATATCCAGCGCCTCAGCCACCATCACCTGCAACCACAAATACACACGTTTATAAAGCATGGACATGGACAAGGAGTGAGAGTGTGTGTGTGTGTGCATGTGTGTAAGAGAGACGGGAGGAGAAGTTACTCCGTCTGTATTGTTATCTGAATACAAGCACATTAACGGATAAGCTGCTGGCACGGTGACAGCTCACTAGTGGTTTTGTGTTTGTGGAAACAGAGAATGACAACACAATTACAGCCTCTTAACGGCCTCCATTCCGCTCGGGCTACACACACACTCCATTCATTAATCTGTCTGAGACGGCTGGCCAAGCTGACACACTCAACACCCACGGAAACCAAGCTGAGATCTATTTTAAAGTGAAATGCTCCGACATAAAGCGGCAGGCATTTAGACCACACCCCCTTCACAAACACTTACAGGTACAAATTGCCCTCCTTCTCTAGACTTTCTAAGACTGACAGCTCCTTCAGAGATCATCCAACAGAGACCACGCCTCCTTTACCAAGATTCACCAGATACCACGCCTCCTTTACTGAGATTCACCAGAGACCACGCCTCCTTTACTGGGATCATCCAGAGACCATGCCTCCTTTACTGAGATCATCCAAACAGAGACCACGCCTCCTTTAGCGCGATCAACTGGAGGTCCTTTGCTAGGACTAACACTAAAGGAGGAGTGATCTTTGTCATTGTTAGTAAAGTGGGTCATAGTAAAGTGGGCGTGGTTATCCACACCTCCTGTAATGAAATGACCGTTAGAGACCACACCTACTTTGCCAAAACTGGATGTTTGTTGGTCAATCTGCCAGACTATAAATGCTTCAATTACTTTTTCTATTGAAGCACAAACAAACGTTTATAAAAAACGTTTAGATAGTTTAAAAACATAAATGTGACAAGAATCAGCATTTCACCTGAGAGGCCCAATGTTTCCCCTTTCACAGTTTACAAATAAATGAGAGTAAAACTCTGTTTCTCCAGCAGGATGACGGAGGCACAGGGTGGTGTGTGAAGGGACACGAAGCTCCAACCTCCATCTCGCACACAACAACAAACACACACAGACACCAACAGCCTTGAACATTTAATCTGTTTTTTTTTTTTTTTTACTTTCGGTGCTACAGACAGGTGTGTGTAAAAGAAAGAGTTTAAAAAAAAAAAAAAAAAGAGAGAGAAAGAGAGAAAATGAGAACAGGATCCACTGGCTTGTTAGCGACAAAAAAAAAGATGACAGTAGCGCATCAATGGCTTTGGTTTTCACGTTTTCACAACTAGGATTTTTTTTTCTCCCTCTTTCTTGCTTTTATTTAAGCTAGAAGGAAAAGGAACAGGCTTCAAACGAGCGGGTCTCATCTCGCCTGTCTCGGAAAGAAAAGACGAGGTGAGGGATAGAGGGGGAACAAAAATGCTAATGGGATTGTTTTTTTTGTGTTTTTTTTTCCTCGCACAACCTGAACCCGAGCTCGGTCATTATTTTAATGGAAAGGAGTAGCGGATGGATTATGAGCAGCGAGCACGGAAGACGGCGTCTCTGGGGAACTCACCGTGTTGACCTTGACGCCCTCCTTCGGCGTCTGCTTGGTGGTGAGGCTGAAGCCGAGCATCTTGTTGGCCAGCTCTTGCACCACTGCCGGGCTGCGAACGTGTGAAACAAGTTAGAGATGAAAACACTGGGGGGGGGATCTTTTAATATAAAGGGTGAGAGTTAAAAAAACAAAAAAAACAATAGAAATTGTGCAACAGACGGAGGCCTGAGGGCCGATATGGATAAGAAAAGCAGTTGACTGCAGGTTGTCGATTGTCCGAAAAAAATAAAATACAAAAAGACAGACGGAAAAGGCAACAGAGAAAAGGAAAGAGAGAGAGAGATTGAGAGAGAATGTTCGAGAGAAAGGACGACGTCTCCAATCTTCCGGAGCGGGAACTCACTCACTCTTTGGTTAAGTGCACTCCACCTTTCAGGCCGCTGTCAAACACCCCTTTGCCTCGGCCTCCTGCCAGGATCTGAGCCTTTAGAACGATTTCTTTAGCATCTGCGGAGACAAAGGAGACAGACAGAGAGAGAGAGAGCAGTTAGAAATAGGGGGCAGAAATAGGGGTTTTGCCGCATCAAGTAAAAAGATCACGTGAGAAACGTTCAGACTGTGAAAAAGCCTGAAAAGGCGAACCGTCGTCTCGGAATCGTGAGGAAAAAAAAGGACAAGCTTCGATTTACAGGTAATCATCTGGACGACACAGGACTCCAAGCCGGATAAATCAACCAATCGTTTCACAGCTTTAGATGTAGAAGTTTTTCTAGTCAGAAAAATGTCTTTCAGAAAAATTTCAAGCTGCAACTCAAGAACTTTGAGGATGAATTCAGACTGTAATTTAACAGTATTGGAGCAACAGTTCACAGTTTAGGGTGCGGTACGTACCTCGGGTTAAGTCACGGTTTGGTTTAATTTTGAGAGGGTTTGGAGGTAGAAATGGAAAAAATAAATAAAAAATTGCTTGTCATTTTATAAATAATGGCGTTTATTATTATTAACATTTGTGAACAACAACTTAATTTAAAAAATACATTTAAATAAAACGCCTGCTTGCTTTGAATAAAATAAAAAAAATACATTGAAATAAATCTAATTAAGTCAATAAACTTTATTATTAAATTGCTTAAATTGAGTAAATTAGCACAAATTATTTAAAAATTTGATTTAAAGTGGAAGAAATGTTACTGTTTAAATTTCTTAAACCCCATTTGTGTTATCGAAATTTGAATATAAAAGTTTATTTTATTTATTTTTTTTTTACATTTAAAATGTAATTTTCTAAAGATATGTTCTACTTCAGAATACCCGATATCTTGTGTTTCTTAAATGCATATATTTATATAACCGTTCAATTAATTTATTATAATAAATGAATTCACGCCTTTCATCCTTTATTCATTCTCTCCCTAGATATGCAGAATTGTCAGGAATTTCTCGTTTTTGAAGATCGCAAAAGAATCCGTATCGCTCGATTGTCGTAAAAACGGTTTTTACATGCGCGGTACGCGGGACGGGTCGATTATCCACAGACTAAACAAACTTAATATGTCCGAGACGGAACCCGGATTTTAACTATTTTCCGCAAAACAAGGATTGCACTCGGTACACTTGTACAAAAACGGTTCAATACGGATACGTGTACCGCTACACCCCTGATTAACAGTCTGCTACAAAGGCTCAAGACCACAGAATGCATCACTGCACAACTCAACAATAATGGAACTGTATTGACATTCATTGCCACCCAGATGAGGACGAGTTCACTTTTGAGTCTTGAGGTTTCTTCCTCATGCCGTCTCAGGGAGTTTTTCCTTCCCCACAGTCGGCGCTGGTTCGCTCATTAGGGATGAACTTACTGTTATAAGGAAAAATCCTTTAGGCACTGAATTTATACATTCTCTGATACAACTTTATACCCACTTCATCTCTGTAAAGCTGCTTTGAGACAATGCTCATTGTTTAAAATGCTCTGGAAATAAATGGAATTGCATTTCCTGTTGACAGGGAAACAGACACTTGCATGTTTGTCCCACTGGGCTTAGCTGGAGCACTGACGCATGTACATCGACATGAAGAGCCGAGCTTAAAGGTTGTGTAGCGTTTGGCCTGCGTACAGCTTGTTTTCAATACCCATCTGTTCGTGGATGATTAAAACCGCCGGCAGGAACAGGACTCCGGACCCCAGGTTCATGCGCTGCTCTTTTTTTTTTTTTTATTCTCCCCGAGACGGAATCAATTTGAATACTGAGCCGAAGCCCAAGAAGGTCTCTTCAAAGGTCAGAAAACAAAAACTCCTTCAGCAAACAAAAGAAATCATTGACATTCTCATAACAAATCGTGTTTATCCCCCCCCCGTCCTCTTCCCAAAGGGGAAAAAAAAAAAACGAACATGTCACTACATTTCCGTTTGCATTGGAGGTAATTGGGATAACACAGGAATCCCCGGGCAAGCAATTTCCTATTAATGAGCTCAAATTAATTTGAAGTGTATTTACCGACGGCGGCAGCAGCGCGCTTGGCTTGCGTTTCGATCTGCCCGAGTGTTGTCCTGCCTTGCCTGTCTCTAAGCAGACGAGCAGAGCGAGGAGGGGGGGGACCATGTTGAGAGAAACAGTTTAGAAGACAGAAGATCTGGACAGACTTATGAGGAAAAAGTCTAATAGAATTAATAGGGAGGAAAAAAACAAGAACGGATCTAAATGAGAATTCCTTCTGGATACAAGTTTATGTCTGGAGCACTTTTCACAATGGACATTGCCTCAGAGCAGCTTTACTGAATGTAAGAATTATGGAACAAAACATTTAAATATAAACGAATAATATTTTAAATTTATATTATTAGCCTGGTGCGACTGTGACCTGGAAAAACTCCCTTAGACGATATAAAGAATAAACCTTGAGAGGAACCAGACTCAAAAGGGTAGGGGTTCACTCAGGGTTCTTAGGTTTCCTCCATACGAAAGGACCTTCTCGGCTGAAAGGCGAGGAACCCGAGGAACCCGAGGTGGGCTTTTACTTGTGTGTGAACGATCCTTTTTAAGGTTTGGGGAGTTTCGCGAAGCTTTTCTCGCACATATTTCTTTGTCACAGCATTCTGTGTAAAATGCCACTCAAACAACCACCACACACCGAACGATCAGGACATTATTTCCCCGGACCCTCGAGAAACAAAAACGGGCAACACGAGACGTTCAAAGCTGTTTTGGTTTAAATGTTGTACCATTTAAACAAGCTGGTTATTATTGCCTTTGCTATCAGTGAGGCCTTGGAGAGCCGGAAACCTCTTTCACACGCATTCTCTGGTAGGACCCCACTGAAGGCCACGGTGGGGGATGCACGTCCTAATAAAACATTCATTCATTCATTCATCCATTTTCTCCCGCTTATCCGTAATTCGGGTCGCGGGGGCAGCAGTCTAAGCAGGCCCCCGCCTTCGACTGCTGCCCAATCCTCACAGCACCGTCCCTTACGGTCCCTCCTGCAGGTGGTGAGCCCACGGGAAGGCGGTCCCACGTCACTCCGACGTCACGGACCTTGATATTTTCCTCGTAAGGGACCCCTGGAGCATAGAGGGTTAAGGGCCTTGCTCAAGGGCCCAAGAGTGGCAGCTTGGCGATACCGGGGCTTGAACCCCAGACCTTCCGATCGGCAACCAAGCGCCTTAACCGCTGGAGCCACCACTCCCCCCCTAATAAAACAATACTTCGTTTTCCATTAGGTCCCTCACACAGCCTCGGGTGCCCTGAAGAGCCTTATTTATTGTATATACCAATTTTAATGATCATAAGTGACTATTATCTTAATAATAAAATATATATAATAATAGTACTAATAATATACTGAATATTATATTTACAATATTAAGCTGTAGAATAAAAAAAGTTAAATCACATGACATCCATGTGCGTATATTGTATGTGTAGAACATCTCCGACTAACTCAACATGGCATTTAAGTACAAAACAGCCTCGGCTTCATCCATATGCTCCGCTCCTGGCTGTTTCTCCAAATGTCACTGGCTAATTGGTTTGTGGTCTTCTCATCCTATTCATTATTAAAACGGCCTCATCACAGCAGATCGGAGAAACGTGGGAATGTCGGAACGCCGCGAAGTGCGGGCAGCTTAATTAAAAATCCCGTCCTCAGGTAAAGCGTTGTGTGTTTGCTCAAATTATTTTTTTTTTAGTACAATAAAGTGGATTAAAGATCATTTTAAACACCTCGATGTGGCAGTTTACGGATGATTTTGTTCTGGGTCTAGATTTCATGTGTTGAGGTTGAAGGCGAGACGACTAGTCGACTCGCACGCACAGTAAAAATCTCAGTCATTACAGTATGTACACTGCGATGATATTAATATTTGAGCTTTTCAGAAAAAAAGGCCTGAGCTGTCACTCGAATCCAAGCCCTCGCATTTTATCATTTATAAAATTACATTCGTAACTCCACATCACTCAGGATCGACATTCGCCACACGACCAGGAAAGGACCAAAACATTTAGCCAGGTAAGTACATTTCTATTGTCATGCTGATTAATCTACACGTATACAATAGAGAAAATTACTGTGGCTGCAGGATTACGACTCAAACACAAAAAAAACGCAAATGAGGACGTGCAAAGTGCAAAGAGGGGAAGAAAAAAAAAAGCCACTTTCGGCAGGATTAAGTTTAGAGAAATTGATGGATGGATGATTTACAGGCTGGATGGATAAAAGGGCGAGTGGATGGATGGATGGGTGAATGGATGGATGGATGGAAGAATAGAAGGGCGAATGGATGGATGGATGGATGGTTGGATGGATGGAAGGGCGGAATGGATGGATGATATACAGGCTGGAGGGATGGATGGCTGGATGGCTGGATGGATGGATGGATAGATGGATGGAATGGATGGATGATATACAGGCTGGATGGATGGATGGATGGATGGAAAAACTCCATAGTCCTGTTTGTTGCAGCCAGTTGTGTTTTACAGGTGCAGCAATGTGAAATGTTCTCTTGAACCCTGCTGCTTTTCATTTTGATCATCAGTCAGGCCTGTGTGTGTGTGTGAGAGTGTGTGTGTGTGTGTGTGTGTGTGTGTGTGTGTGTGTGTGTCTGGTGGTTGACAGGAAAACAGACAGCAGTAAGATCGTGAGCGTCTGACCCGCCTGATCCTACGAACTCACTGGCCGCATGCTGTACATCAGAACAGAAAACAACACGGAGAGCGAGTTTAATGATGTCGTTCGGTTCAAGAAACACACACACACACACACACACACACACAGAGCGATAAAAAGAACTGCATGGTGTATGTGTGTGGGGTCTGATAACTTTAAGTGCTGCTGTGGTACTGACAGCTGAGGCCTCACTACACCTTGTCCACCTGTTTGGATGGTCTCCACTTTTTTTTTAAAACACGTGTTCCAAAGCCTGTTACACAGACACAACTAATAATTATTGTTTTAAAGCAAACGTTGAACAAGCTCGGTAAGTATGAGAGGAAAGAAAATCATTCTCAAACCTACACGAGGAATTTCACATGAGGAAAGTCCACGGTGCCCTTTGTGTTTCACGTTTCAGAGAATTTCATCACGAAAGCTTTTGACTGGAGCTGAACTGAGGATGAGCAGAAATCCTGTGTGCTGCAGGGTAGGATTAAATTCAACTGGAAAATGCTCAGCTATAAACATGTGTAGCGTCAAACGACGACGTTTGGTTGAACACAGAGGGTCGAAACAAACTCCTGCAGACAGGGTCGAGTAAATTCTGGAAAATAATTTAATTATTAAATTGGTGTTCATGAGCAAGAATCGAGTTTCATTCTGTAGCAGAATAAAAAATTATTGGGAGAAAAAAATATGTAAGAACTATATATATATATATAAAAATCATTATCAATTTTATTATTAAAATAATAAAAAAAATAATTTTATATATATAAATTCTAAAAAAAATATTTAATTCTAGAAAAAATTATTATTTAATAATAGAATTATAATTAAATAATGAAAACGAATAATCTTTTTAGATTTAAATAGTTTTTTTACTTTTTTATCTATCAGATTCTGGCTACTAAATTCTAAAAAAAGAAAAAAAAAAAAAAAGTTATTCTAAAAAATATTCATTTTTATTTTTTTATTATTATAATAATTTTTTTCATTATTAAATACATTTATTTGTGGGGGAGTGGTGGCTCCAGCGGTTAAGGCACTGGGTTGCCGATCGGAAGGTCTGTGGTTCAAGCCCCGGTATCGCCAAGCTGCCACTCTTGGGCCCTTGAGCAAGGCCCTTAACCCTCTATGCTCCGGGGGTCCCTTACGAGGGAAATATCAAGGTCCGTGACGTGGGGCCGCCTTCCCGTGGGCTCACCACCTGCAGGAGGGACCGTAAGGGACGGTGCTGTGAGGATTGGGCAGCAGTCGGAGGCGGGGGCCTGCTTAGACTGCTGCCCCCGCGACCCGAATTACGGATAAGCGGGAGAAAATGAATGAATGAATGAATGAAATACATTTATTTATTAATTATTATAGAATTATAGCAAATAAAACTAGCAAGTAATAGAAAATTTAATAAGTGGTTTAAATACCTGAAATAAATAAAATATCAACTTATTATAAGCAATGTATAAATAAAAATAAAAAAGGCTGCTGTAAAAACAGTCCAAATCACTCACTATAACAAACTGTACATATAAAAAACTTTGTACTCTGACCTACTGCTCTTCCTGCTGCGTAGCATGGCTTAAATCGCTCCGTTTAAACATGTGAGCTTTAAATCAATCATCCTGGATCAGGCTTTGTTCAGTAGCGAGTTGACCTCTGATCCCCCCCATGACCTGATCAGCTCTTCTCCTGTGATACCGCTAATGAGTCTCGGAGGCGTATAGATACTCAGAAGCTTAATAAAATCTCCCCTGCACTCCGGATGAGGGCCAAGCAGAGCGATTGCAGGGATTACCAGCAAAAAAGGGAAAAAAGAAGAAAAAAAGCTATATTAAGCAATTCGGTGCAGTTCGATTTGTCTTGTGCTGCCTTTCCAGCCCTCTTTTTTCCTTCTCGCTCTCCTTCATTCTTTCACCTGGCACGCTGAAACTCGGCAGGAAATCTGACCAGGGTCCTGAAAAATGACTTCGGGTACAGTACGTGGTGGTAACCTCGATCCCGGGAGCTCACACAGAGCCGTGTGTGTGTAGCGGCTGGTCGTAGCGAGCGAGCAAGTGGTCATGTGGAATATAAGATGGGATAAAAGTCAACCCCAAAGTACATCATCTCTACAATGTAATGAAATGCGGAATTTTTCCAGATTGTTAATCACGATCTCTTGGGAGAATCGAGGAAAGAATTCTGGAGCGGACCGAGTGAAAGTTAATATAACAGCAAAAGGGGAGTAATAGTGGAATGGGCGTCCACAAACATTTGTCCGCATGTCTAAATGAACCGAGGCAGTGTAATTTCGGGGTGAAGGTGTGCACGGGGTGGAAGATCAAACAGACTCTGAGAGGAAATTAAGCTAATTAAAGGGGGGAAAAAGGGAAAATGTACTTCCTTTTACTGCAGCAGCTCTCAACAACCATTACAGCACCCATGAATCGCAGGCAAGAGTGTAGCCAAGATTGTGTCGATCAACATCCTTGTCGGGTTTCCAATCTGCTCGATCGCCTGCTCGGACACTCTGAAAACACCCCACCAAACACACACGCAGGAATTCCGATACGAAAAAAAACAAGGAAAAGGCGATTTGAGTAGCAAAAGCAATAAACGGTAAAGGAGGGAGGAAAGTCATCAAGACGGACTGCTCTTCAACAAGCAGGTGCTATATGAAAGGTTTTAATGGGATGTTCGAGGAGAGGGAGAAATCACAAAGGAACGAGAGCAACACACTTTTATGCCAAGACGGTACTATTATTAGCTCATCTACCGAGCCCGACTTTCGAGGGGGTTATTGTCAAAGATTGCGGTTGCCTTTCCGAGTGACATTTTACCACACGATCGCCAGGAAAGACCCGCTCACACGTGTACAACGTGACAGTTAATATACTGCAAACGCAACAAGACAAGGTCGCACGTCCCGCCCTCGCGCCAATCATCCCCTCCCATCCACCTATATCATAACGCCTGTGTCTGGAAAGAAAGGTAGCTATAGAACCACGAGTCCTCCCGCTCCCATTCCGGCAGCTGGACCAAGCTCTCTCTCGAGCCTCGTCAAATCTTTCATCTCCTAAACGAGACGACGTAAAACAGCAGATGTTACATTAACGTGGCTCCGTTACAATTCGACGAGCGATTTTAACTCGTCGCCCGGGACCCGGAAAAACCAGGGGGCGGAAAAGCGCGTGCGTCGGGTTCGCCGGACTCGTAATCATCATCTTTCGAAGCCTGGCTCTGTCGGAGGCCACGGCGAAATCGATTTGCACACACACACACACACACACACACCTCCCCCCAAAAGAAACGAGATCTGAACCTTATTGGGTGGGAGGAGGGAAAATTATAATAACACTGCGTTGTTTTCGCACAAATTTAGCGCTCAATGGAGCGTCGAATGGCTCTAATAAAACAAGCAATTTGCCATGTGCATTAGTGAAGTAATGGCAGCGGAGCTCGTGCCCAAGCAGCAAAGGGATACGGAGGCGCGCCGAGCCATAATGCATCGGCGGGTAATGCCAATCCGGAGGAGCCGTCAGGACGGCCAAATTACATTTTGATTTGTGAGCTGTGCAGAACGCAGTTTGTGTTCCTCTCCGCCACTGGATTTGCAGAATCATTTGAAAGCCTTTGCTGTTGTTCCACCATGAAGGCACAAATCACCCGGCCAATTACAGTTCTTTATGATTCATAAAGAGAGATTTTTTTATTATTATTATTATCGTATTACGTGCTCGGTACGGGTGTCATTTTACGAGTTTGCATTCCGTTAGGATTTCAGGTCTCCATACAGTTATGCAGAGGAATTGAAGAGAACCGTGGGCCAGAAAGTCTTAGCAAAGGAGTCAGGCCACCAAGGCATGGGGTTTACAGGTCTGTGGAACTGTCCTGAAAATATCAACATTCGTATAAATACAATCCCCCAGTTAGCGTTTGAGCAGATCGTTCCAAACCATTCTCAATTAATACGAGACCTGGTTTGACACTGATTTCAACCTTATGAAACCCTTCACAGAGCTCCCATGACCTGTAAATGGGGGCGGGATCATCCTAAAAAGCCCGCACCAATCAGGATAAGAGTAACCGCTGAGAAGAAGGCAGTGTCGATGTGCATTGGAACGTCTTTCTAACGGAACTAACGATATTAAGCGCTAAACACCTAGTAATGTTTCCTGCACTAATTTGTCATTTAGCTTTAGTCTGTGAAACCAAAAATAGGCACTTGGGTCGAATTCAATCATAGTGGCAACCATCAATCAGCCTTACAGGCATGCAGGCATAAAACTGCAAAAACACTTAAAATGCCTTTTATCTTGCATTAGCATAATTGGTATGACTAGTGACTCTCAAAGCTCATCTCTGCAGTGAACAACAAAGACTTGACAAACAGGACACGCAATATGGCGAGTGTGTATTTGTGTATATACTGTATGTAACAAACCACAAGCCAAAAAATAAAAATAAAAAAAGGGTTGAGGGAGGTCATTTGTGCCAATCTGTTCAACACAATTGTTCAGAAAAGGAGAGCCTCGGCTCGTCACGCTTGGTTGCACAGGTTTGGGAGGAAAATAAATAAATTAAAAAAAGAGAGCGAGGCAGATGGTTCGGACATGGTAAGTTCAGAAAAAGACATCTGGTCCACAACAGCTCATGTTGAGAAGGAGCCTGAAGCAAGAGGCGAGGGAGCAGAGCAGGGTTGTTTTGAGCATCTCTGAAGAGCAGGGTTACTGACTCCAGAGCCAATCTCGGACACTGGCAGCTGAAAGCGTTCTGAAAAGCACAGGATGGAGCCGGCGAATTGCGCCACAAATGGGCTAGAGCTCGCCGAACGCTCCGAGTCGCAATGTGATCGAGGAAGAAACTCGCGATTGCGAGGCGGCCGAGCCGGCTGATTGTCTCACCTTCGTAACTGCACATTAGGGAGTGCACCGAGACCAGAGTCTAAAACCTAATACATTTAAGCTGAAAGGTACAAATCAGCAAAGAGGCCAAGTCTTTGTTTGAAAAGTATGGGCAGAACAGAGAAGCTCAGTGGACCACCATGGTCCCGTTGAAAAAGAAAACGGCAAATCAAATCAAGTTGTATGAGAGGACTAATAAAGAATAGGGTACAAGGCCTGCTGGTAAGTGGAGGCTGGATTCTTTTTAATCTGATGCCGGAAGCAATTGGAAGAAAAAGCATGATATGATTAAATAAATAAGCTTTGCAGCCGCATTCTTGATCCTTTATTAGAGGTCTGATGCCGAGTTGCCAGGAGAGAGTTGCTTTAGGCCAATCTTTATACAACAAGGGATTAAACCAGCACCTGAGTAAGACACAGCCAGTTGTACCATTACCAAATCAATATTTTGGGGAAAACAATCCCATCCCAAATCTGCTCCCAAAAGGATCCCCTATTAACATTCCTGCATGCCCAAGCTCTGACCCTACCCCACTCTAAATATGTGCTGATATTTGTTATGAAAAAATTTAAGTGGGCCTGCCCAAAATAAAGGAAAACGAATAAAAGGTCTGAAAGAATCGGCGCAGAAGTTTGGAATGAAACGGCTAAGAAGTACCTCCGGAACTCCACAATTTGTCAAGGTAATTGCCCTCAGTCTGGTCCCGATCACATCAGCTATTAGACTAAATTTTAGAGAGGAAAATGATTTGAGCTGAAAATTGCAGATAGTGATCAGTGCAACAATCTCATCCTCGGTAAAAGGGAAAGGAAACCGCTGACGAAATGAACACTGTGACAACACATTAACCTTAATCAAAAGGTTCTTAGGCGAGTTCTCAGACGGCGGAAAAAAAAAAACGCCGACCTGCGATTATTGTCTGAACCGCAGCTGTCGAAGCGGCATGAATAAAGGAGTCAAAAGGCATGCCGAAGGTACTGGGGAGCGCACTTCCACCAGTGTCCCTTCAGAAAGAAAATCAAGGCAGGTCTTAGTCATATCAAACTCGGCCACTTCGCTAATAAGCACACAGGAGATTCGACTGGCGCAAATGAAGCGGCACTGTTTACTCTAAATATTCATATCCTGGATAAATTAATTCATATGGTTTTGTCTGGTGTAGTGGGATTTGTAGGACTTCTATCTTTTCTCAGGTAATTCATGAATACGGAGGAGGAGGAGTAGCTGCCTCTCAAAACGCCGTCAATAAGGAAAGAGGGAAAGGGGGATGAAAGCTTCAAGAGAACAAAGTCGAGAGAATTCTGATGTAAAATGACGATAGCGAACATCTGAATCTATCAGATAGACCTTTAAACTTCAAAAATTCAGCTGCTTGTTTGCTTCAACAACTCGTATCTACACAGCTTTTACAGATCTATGTGCCACCAATTCTCCATGATCTGACTTTGTATAAAAAAAAAATATATAAAAAAAAAAAAAATGGTAAAAAAAAAAAAAGAAAAGAAGAAAAAAAAAAAAAAAAAAAGAAAAAGATGTTCCAATGACATTTTTCCATAGTCACGGCTGGGTTCGGCATGTATCCTAGGTGGACCCAGGCTTTCCCCTGAAATCCAGACAGACTGATCTGGAACATTCTAAAAGAAAAATCCATCACTATGCAGCCAACTGACACGCGTGTCGGCCCAGCCAGCGGCACGAGCTGGAGGCCAAAATAATGGCGCTTGCTCATTGGCTGGAGAAAACACGAGCGTGGCTTAGACGGGGGAGCCGAGGAAAAGACGAATTTGTCTTCATTAGGCGCTTTCTCCAAAAAAAAAAAAGATGGAAGGGGCACACTGGGGTTACAATCCATCTTATAGAGGGGAGGTTTTTTGTAGAATCTGGTGCATGTGCAAAAAAAAATAAGAAACGAGGCACGAGTTCTAAAAAGAAAATCCATTAAATAATTTCTCATTTGCACAAAGCGTCACCAGGGGAGGGGGAGGTACAGGATGATGATGATGATGATGACTACGACGACACCAATAACCACCACACATTCCCAGGGCTTTTTCTCCAGCCGATTTCATTTAATGCGTCTCAGCCCACTTCGTCTTCCAATCACATACACCGGCTGCGATTTTTCCCCGGCGCCGCATGTGCGCTTATGTGCCGACGCTGCATAATATCAAACCCGTGACTGATGAAGGCGGCATGAGGTTTGCCTCTTTGACAGTTAGGTCACTTACCACCATGGAGAGGCTGTTTAAAAGTCAAACGCGAACTGCCTTTCGGCTCGCCTTCATTAGCATCGAAGCCTGCAGCCTGTCAGCAAATAAAGGAGGTAACTTCAAGTCACTGGTCTAGTCTGTCTTTAGGGAGGCAAACTTTCAGATAGTTCTTTGTTCCACTTTTTTCTTTCTGAATAATAATAATAATAAAAAAAAAAAGGTTCAAACTAAAAGTTTCTTTCTTTAGGAACAGGTCGTCCTCAGGAAAGAAGCGTCACCTCGCATCGTGAATGTCCCGCTATATTTTTTAACCTCTCCATACAGTGAGGATTCGAACTCCCTATAGTTGCGGCTGCAATAAATCACAGCCGAACGAAGCATCTTTGCTGGGTGTCTGAAAGTGCCCGAATGTATGAGCAAGCGTTTCCAATTGAGCGGTCACCTGCATTGCAGTACGAAAAAAAAAAAAAAAAAAAAAAAAAAAAAAACTGGGTCCCGCCAAAGAGCGAAGGGAGTGCGTGTCCGGCGGGTCTCGGAGGAGGAAAAGCTCGCAGCTGCATCTCTCTGACAGAAATCCATTCGCGTCTCACTTGGTCACCTCGGCCCTCAGAGACCCGCTGTGTAGCGAAGTGTGCGCTGAGACGGAAAAGTGAGATTATTGTGACTAGGGAAAAAAATCCGAATGGAGTGCGGGCAAAAAAGAAATATATAAAAAAAAAAAACATGCGTCACCCGTGACCCGAAGTGGCGCCGTGACCTCGGTTATCCAAGCGATGATACACGCGGAGAACAAACGAGGCATTGTCAGTAGGACTGGTTCCATTTCAAAGCTGTTCGAACTGTACCAGTGAGCCAACTGTGTACACGTGGCAGACTGCACCAAGGTCTACTGCGAGCAGCGAGATAAAGGGCAGATTAGCAGGCCGAAAGCAGACAGCTGAGGAATCAGCTTGTGGAAAAAGGCCAGGCTGATTCACACTCGCATGGCTTAGAGAGCGCGGCTGTAGCGAATCTCCGCTTATCTCCGGGTTAATGCTTCTTGGCCAGTGTGAGAATTCTCGCACCTTTTGACATCCGACGCCAAGCTTGGTTAGCAAAACAGAGCTCTCGGGCGAGATGGGGGCGAATTGACACAAACGCGTGTGAAGAGTTACAAATAATAAGCAGACAATTGGTTCTATGGTGAGAAAATCACCAAAAAAATAAAAAATGGATGAGGGTGCCTTAGTGTAAAAGCAAAGTTAGCTCTGGGAATGGTCCTGCAAGGAGTCCAGAGTTGGAGGGTTGAAGATGGGTTTTTAGGTTACTAAGTTTCCTACCCCACTCTTAGAGCTGAACCTGAATAAGTATCCTGCTCTAAGTGGCAATCGTGTGTGTTCACCACCTGCAAGACGAAGAGAGGAGCTCAACGGCTGTACCAGTAAAGTGGCAGACAAGTGATGGGGAAACTTATGCCATGTCCACACCAATACCTTTATTGTTTGAAGATGTTATTTTTTGCACTCCGTTTTTCTCGGTCCGCAAGGAGACGGCGTTTTTTAGTTTGATGTGACGGTGCCTTTCTTGACATTGCCGCAAAGTTTCGAAAGAGCCGGAGAGAGTAAATAAGCGGCAAATGACGCAGGTTGAAGCGCAGTAGCGGGGTGTTAGGGTTTGAAAATGATTGTGTGGACGCGGAGCTTTTAAACACAGTTTCTAATTTATTATTAGTGTAGACGTGGCCATAGAGCAGGATACTTATACAGGTTTAACTAAAAGTGGCGATTTTGTGTGGTTGCCACCTGCAAGATTAAGAGTGGAGCTCAAGGGCTGTACCAGTCACGTGATAGACAAGTGATGAGGAACCTTAGAAAAACTACACCCTTGCAATGGAAGTGGATTTGTAATTACACTGATCAATCAGGAGGATGATCGGGACATATGGCCCCTTGGTGTAGTGGATCTCAAACAGTAACCACCGACAGACCTTTGTATGACTGGCAAATGATTTGCACTTGATGGATAAAATATTAGTGTGTGTGTGTGTGTGTGTGTGTGTGTGTGTGTCTATACGGCTAGTTTTTATGCTACTTACTTAGCCTCTTGGCAGCCTCCAGGGCCTCTGCAGCAGTGTCGGCAACAAAAAAACGCTGGACGGCCACTCCACACTCCTGCATCAGCTTCTTGCTCTGGTACTCCTGAAGGTTCAGCCATCTTCTGGGGCTCACTCTTGCCAGCTGCACATGCAAACAGATTTACTCGTTTAACGAATCGGGGAAAACACTGGATTTTTACCACAACTAGCTTTATGAGCTTTATAAGTTTATTGACAAAACATGTCAAATGTTAAATGCTACGCAGGGGGTCAACGCTGGGAAAACCTACCCGACATCACGACTTCGCAAACAAGTAAACAACAACAGCTACTATTTATCACCGCGGCTTACAGCGTTCAATTAAACGCGAGGCCGAACGCCTCTACAGAGCAGAATATGGGCCAGAAATGGGTAGTTGCGTGGAGATGGGAAAAGAAAAGATCCAACCGAGAGCCAGTAACACAATGTGGCACGACGAAGCCGTGTATCAGGACGGCTCTCCAGAGCTCACGCTGTCCTAGCTCTGTGCGCTCTGCCGGGAATAATGAGACAGCCAGATGGACTGCGGGTTACTGCACTCTCTGAAGTGCGCGCTCAGGAATCGTAGGCTCAGCAGCCGTGATGGCCGTTGACTCCAGCTGTTGGCGCTATGAAACAGACATCGGAAGGCTTTAGTGGGAACGAGGCCCACGCCGAGGTGACTTTCGCTTCCCGGCGTTGTCAGGTGGGCTCGTTATGTGGTGAAAGTGGGTGTCCGGGGTTAGCAAAGGAACTTAGAACAAAGAGTGCGTCTGAAAAAGCAAAAAAGACAGAAATCTGAGGGCTGAGAGTAAGAGAAGTTACTAGAAACAAAAGAATGGTACGGTTTGGTAAATTCTGTGGTGGAAATCATCATTTGTTTCGCTTGTTTAAATATGACCACTCCTGAGCCCACATTTGGGCCAGATATTCGGGTCAGCTCTAACGGCAGTCTTTGTTTACCAGGACTATCAAAAGCAATTTTGGTGCAGATCTCTGAACTGGTTTGGTTCGGGTAGTGGGCTGTTGAACACCACTGGGCTTGCTTTGCTATCCCGATCCAGTGGAGAAGATCTGAAGCTGACATTTGTCTGTAAACCAGAGCACCGAATACACGTCTTGTCGTTTGCCCAATTGGGAATTCATGCTGTTATCTTGTAACAGTCCGACCCCAATCTTAACCCCAATAATCGCTTGACTTGGATCAATACTACAAATGACCCATTTACAGCAAAAGCATTCCTGAAATCTGGCCATCAATCAAGAGGTTCTAAGGTGCAACAAAAGCATTCATTCATTCGCTAATCACAGGGAGGTCACAAACCATGAAAACTGGCCATGCCCTTTAGCTGGGGAGGGATGACATCGTGGAGAAGCATATTAGCCAGGAAAAAATAAAGGGTTTCGCTGAAAGTCATTCTATAAAAAATACAATCTGACAGCGGGCAGTGGCTGATGCTTTCGGCCTTTAGGGATGACAAGGCCGCAGTGTGTGTAGGGATAAAGAGGGATATCGCTCTATCATTTATGGGAGTGAGAGTGTTGATCTGGCACTGACAAACACACACACACACACACACACACACACACATTGCTTCAATGACTAACCACAGGGACGGCCTTCAGACCCATTTAACCTCGGACAGACAAACAAGGCCTCGGGCTATCTTTACACCTCAGACAAGAACAGACTGCAGACGGAAACAGAACAGAAAAGACTAGACGACTGAAGTTGAGATGAATAAAAGAAACTGGTCCATGTACTAAATAAAAAATATATATTTTATCGCCAGGTTTCAAGCACACAAGAACAAAAGACTAAATGCATAAATCCAGCTCAGAAACAGCCACTATTGTTTTTAGAACGTTCCAGAGAACAAGCTCAAATGCCAAACGGACCAGAGAGAATACTTGCTGTGTAAGCTTTTGCTTTTTCTATGGTTTATAGAGGTGATTTTTACGAAGGATTTAAAGCTCCCTTTTAAAAAAAAGAAAAAAAAAAGAAAAAGAAAACCCATTCACATTTAAGTTGAAACTCAAGGGTTTAAACTCAAAGGCAAAATAAACCAAACTCATTAAGCATGGACTGAAAACACACTCAGAAAAAAGAAACTATATGAAAAAAAAAAAAACAACAAGAAGCATAATTAGTGACTAGAAATAAAAAAGGAATAAATCATTTTAGCCGAAATATTAAAGGAACAAATATTTAGTAAAAAACGTTTTTCGCACAATTTAAAGTAAAATGTAGACCTTTAACACACACACACACACACACACACACACACACACACACACACACACACACCACAGGCAAAATTATTGAAGCACCTTATTGTTCCAGCCATATGTGGTTCTTCCTCAAACTGGTACCAAAAAAGTTGAAGTCACTATTGTATAGGACGTCTTTGGATGCAGGACCATGAAATTTCGTATGACCACAAACTTGTTCCAGCATAAAAGTGCATCTGTGCACAAATCTCATTCTTTCAATGGGATGGAGTGGAAGATCTCCAGCTATAGAGCTCCAACTCTACTGAAGATGAAAGAACACTGACTGCGCACCCCAGGCCTCCTCACCTCACCTCCATCAGTCACTGACTTCACACCCTTGTGGCTAAACGAATATCCGCAAATTTCCAAAAATCTAGTCGGACATCTTCCCAGAAGAGTGGAGCTTGGAATTCTCAAAAAGCACAAACTTTGGTCCATGGATTGTAGACACACTAGACAATTTTTTTGTGATTTGTTTTAAACGTCCTCTATCTCTACTTAGAGGCTGTGAAGTGGAGGATAGATTCGGAGGGGGGGATTGCAGCAGGTGGTCGTTTCTAAGATCATCTGTGTTTCCCGTGTACTTTACCTTAAGGACCGGGACGCTGCAGGAAAACAGCTCCCTCCTCGCCCATCATTAGCACAGCGGCTGGGTACTGAAGCGTTCTCACCGACAGACAGCGTATAAACCCAACTGTTTTGCTCGCGCAAAGAAACTTCCGATGGCCCACTTACATTAAGCTGCCACTCCTGGGCCCTTGAGCAAGGCCCTCAACCTTATAGCTGCTCAGTTATATGTGAGATTCTAGTCGCCCAGGACGCCAAATGCCATAAATGTAAATGTGTCCGATAAGAACGTGAACATCTTATTTTATCATCGTATCTTCCTGCGTACATCAGGAACCTAAATGCTGTAGGCAGCAGGTGTCTAAAACCAGGGGATGGAAAATCTCTCTTTCTTGTGGTTACATCTGATAAAAAAAAGAAAAAACAACAGAACTATATGATCAAAGTTGTCCATTAGGGGGTAACCCCGGTCTTTCCTAGAAGAAAAAGACTCTTAGCATTAAACCCCCTCCAAGCAAATAGACATGACAACCGAGAGTAGAAGAACATCTGACCAATCCTAAACAATGCAGAAAAAAAAAAAAGAGAGAAAGACAATAAAAGACTGAGGAGGATTTCAAAAATATATATAGGATCCGGCACCATTTCTCTCCGTCACACACTTCCTTCCCGGATCGGTAGATTAGCCCGAGGCGTACAGTTCTTTCATTCAGAAGAACATCACAACGGTTAAAGGAAAGGAAAAAGAGCGTGCCCATGTTGGGGGGTGGGAGACGGTGGTATGGGGTTGGATTAGAATACTCGTAAAAAGAAATAAATAATAAACTCATGTGTTTCTTTTTATCAGAGGGGGTTTCCAAACAGGATTAAGGGCAAGGGGAGGTTGTTTGTTCCGTCTTATATTAACAAATTTTCCCCGTCCCCTTATATACAAAACAACTACAAAACAGTCAATCATTCTATACTTGTATATTAATTGGCTCATTTGCCTGCTCTGGTTTTTCTGGGGGGGGGGGGGTTTAAAGCAGGATTGAGGTGCAGGGGAGGGGGCAGAGCATCAGTTAATATAAGACACCAAAACACCCACACAACTGTCGATCGTTGTACACTCGTGCTAATTAGTGCTATTACATTTGTTTTATTTTCCAGAATGAGATTTTAAGGAGAGATTAAGGGGTGGAGTTGTAGACTTTGGAGGCGGGGCATCAGGCAGGGCATCGGCCATAAGCCAGTTCAAAACACTGTCGATCATTCTAGACTCATGCGTTGATCAGCCGACCTGCCAGCGCTTTTGGCGAACTGCTGTCGCATGAGCGGAAAACTAGTTTGAAAAAAAATATCCAAATTCGTGTCCGAACTTTACAAACCGCAGTGCTGATTGCCCTCAAGTTTGCATTCAACTTCTTCCTAATGTCACTTCTCCCTCATTTCCCCTGGGTGTAGAATCGCTAAGAACAGAAAAAAAAATAAAATAAAACGTCACCCCAGCACCCCCCCCTTCCACCGCGTCGCAATGAATTCATAAACAAAATCATGCGACCTCGGTACTGAAACTACTGATCTGGTGCTGTAGAGGGCGACGCGGGGAGACCGAATTCCCCCACGAGACACGGGTTCAAGGCTAATTATCCTGAACAGCACTCCAGGGATCGCCTGCAGAACGAGAGAAAGAGCTCGCTAATAGCGCACCAAACAAAACAAAACAAAACTTCACACACAACAAAAATAAACAGTGTTAGCAGCATTGAGTAGGAAGATCCCACACGTTTTTCCAAAAATGTTGAGGAGATGCAAAAAAAGGAGCTTGTGGGAAATGAGTAGGTGAAGAATTACGTTGCGTTATTAATTCATTCTCATTTAATTTTTATTCGAATTTTGATGCAGCGAGCATTTCTGGTCGACCATTTAAAAAATTTAAAAGATTAAAAAATCTGATTAAATAAAACGAGGTGAAATTAAAACTTTTAACGCAACACGCTTTTTTCCACGACGTCCTTCTTTACTCAGATATATGAAAATATAAACAATACCAAAAAAAAAAAATTAAAAAAAAGATTTTATCAATAACCATCTGTTGTTGATGCGCCTCGAATTCACGCACCAAAATCCGCCATTTAATTCGGCATCCGGCAATTAAAACCGTCCGTGTGGAAACAAAGCAAGGTTCCGTTGGGTGTCCTGATGTTTTACATCATTTAAAACCATTAAAATGTTTACAAGAATATTTTTTTTTTTTTTTAATTTATATTATATATAATATAATATATATTTTTTAAATATATTTAAAATATATTTAAATTTTTTTTTTATAAAAATAATTGAAGAATAAAAATTTTACAGTAAAATAACTTTAAAATAAATAAATAAATAAATAAAATAATTATTAGAAATGATTTTATTAAAATGAAATGAAATGTTTGAGGTTAAAATGATTGTGATTTATTAAATATATATATATATATATATATATATATATATATATATATATATATAAAAAAAAGGAAAGGTTTTCACTTGTCGCATATTAACTACATCACAGGGGTATTGATTCTTCGCGCATCCCAGGTTGTTAGGAAACTGGGGTAAGAGTGCAGGGTCGGCTAGGACACATGATCAGAGAGGGTTACCGTGGCAGCTGGGGTGGTGCTAAGGCTTGAACCCCTGACCTTCTTATAAGTTGCCCAGAGGCCATTGAGCTCCCACATCAAATTTATGATAAAAGAACGCCTGTGTCCGTTTCCTGTCCAAACTGCTCCATATCCTGCTCAAACCTAAAGTTTCACTTCTTTACCGTTGTGCCCTCCTGCCTCTGTGCCTCCTGCATTAGCATGAAGTGAAGCGCGGGAGCAGATGTCCCTTTAGGTACGCCGTGTGCCCAAAGCACATCTTGACCCGTCAGGCGCTCTCACGCAAAGCCGAAAGGACGGAGGAGAGCTGCGGCAGCGTTCCAGTCGCATCCTGTTTCCTCGGCATATGCTGAGCGGACAGACCTCGAAAAAAAGTTCTTACCGTGGAGAGAGAAAAAAAAAACATTTTAAAACTAAGGGGTTACTTCAGGAGCAAAAGAACCTGACCCGAGTTTCCCTCAGCAGAATGTCGAACTTCTAGCGTGACGCAAAATCCCAGAGGACGTGAGCCGGCAGGGGGTATTTATAGCTGTTTATTGACTTGTCCTTATGAAGAAGAACATTTTGAGCATCTGAGAGAGGGAAGAAAATGTACTTTATGGCGAGGAGAGTCCGAAAACAACATGTCCCAGGCTCCTTTTGTTTATATGCAACTACATCCTGGAGCTCCACCATGTTGCATAGGAATACACAAGTATCAAAAATACTCCCCAGATGATGAGCCAAACAGATGAACCCGTAATGATTTACTCAGATATTATCCAACCCCATGCCTTCAAAAAGCACTGCACATTACTGCTTAATTCTTTCTTTCACTGCCACCGCCAGCAAGCAGCTCCTGACTACACAGCTGGAAATATTACTTACCCCAGCTGGATTAAAAAAAAAAAAAAGTGTGTATATATATATATATATATATATATAAAATCATCATTTTAACTGATTACAATATGTATACACCTTCTTTCTTTCTCTTTCCTTTCTGCTGTCTTTCTTACATTCGTTTTCTTTACTTTACCACATTTCTTTCTTTTCTTTTCTCTTTCTTTTCATTATGCTGCCTTTCTTTCTTTCTTTCCTTTCTGCTGTCTTTCATTCTCTTTTTCTTTACACCACATCCTTCTTTTTTTCTCTTTTTTTTTCATTATGCTGTCTTTCTTTCTTTCCTTTCTGCTGTCTCTCATACTCTTTTTCTTTACTTTATACCACATTTCTTTCTTTTCTCTTTCTTTCTATTATTCTGCCTGCCTTTCTTTCCTTTCTGCTGTCTTTTGTTCTCTTTTTCTTTACTTTATACCACATTTCTCTCTTTTATTTATTTCCAGTATGCTGCCTTTCTTTCTTTTTCTTCCTGTCTTTCTCTCTCTTTTGTCCTGCCTTTATCTTCTTTTTTTGTCTTTCTAGAATTCAGATGAAATTCAGTAGGTTACTGCAGACCAGTTGTTGCTTGGTGGTGAATTGTTGGCTGAAGCGAGTGCTGCAGCAGGTGGTGAGATACACACATACATTCTACACTTACAGAAAGAAAAGAAAAACGCTTTAACTTCTAACGAAGGCACTAAATTTGAGGAAGTGAGTTTGTCCAGCGCTGTAAACTACACACTCACGCTGCAAAGTAGTCGATTATTCATTCCTAAAAGAGAAAATAAACATGCCTTAGTTTCTATTTTGGCTGCGAAACAAGACGAGTGAAGGTCGAGGTCAGGAGGTCATGATGAGAGAGACGGTGGAAAGGTGAGGTGAAAGGGCAGAGCAGATCAGCACCTGAACGCAAGCTGGTGATAAAAGGGACACAAAGCTGCAGGTTCAAGCCAAAGCTTCCAGGCAAAAGCATGCAAGATCCAACAACAACAAAGAAAATCAGTAACGCTTATGTTGTTATGGAGTGAAGGTGAATGGAAAAGCTGTAATTTAACATCGTAATAAAGGGGCAATGTCACAGTCCTTTCACTGTAATGCAGTGGGCGTGGCTCAACTCAACTCCCAAATTTATTACCGCTGATAAACTCTCGCTCTCCAGCTGAAGGGGGAGAAATGTCACCTTCTGTAAACGATAAGACGAGCGAAGCGACACAGGGAACACAATAGAGTCGCCTCGTGACTGATATTCACGCGAGTGAAGAGGCGAAAGCGCTCCAAGCTTCGAGTTGTGAGCGAGGAGTCATTTGCATAGATTACTTCATCAGCCTTTAAAAAAAAAAAGAAAAAAGAAAGGGTGGAAAGATTTTTACATATTTGAATACAATTTGGTGGGTGCCTCATTTCTGGATATAATTATACATTATACAATAGCAATGCCCTGAAATAGAAAACCCTGAAATCCCCAAAAATGCTATCTATCTATCTATCTATCTATCTATCTATCTATCTATCTATCTATCTATCTATCTATCTATCTATCTATCTATCTATCTATCTATCTATCTATCTATCTATCTATCTATCTATCTATCTGGCTGCCTTTCTTCCATTCTTTATGCTGCCTTCTTCTCATTAAAACGTAAATAGAGCTCTGAGCTCAACCATATTGGACATGAACCTCAACTCACACCTACATCAGTACCTGACTGTACTAACACCCTTGTGGCTGAAGGAATCTCCACAAAGTCTAGTAGAACATCTCCCCTGAAGCGTGGAGGATATTAGAACAGCAAAGGGGGGACCAAATGTGGTGGGGGCATCAGAAAAAATGTGGGAAATAAATAAATAAATAAATAAATAAATAAATAAATAAATAAATAAATAAATAAAGAGAATATCCACCTTCCACTTATAAACGTGTTCAGCTCGGTCATCAACATAGATCAGACGCATATACCAAATCATTAGAAACTTGGAAAGAGCGAGAGAGAAAGAGAGAGAACTCAATAATTCGATGGGGAATTGATCTGTTAAAGAGTTCTCGTACGGAAAACAGGATATCGAGCGAACGAAACACTCGACGAAGAAACTTGAGGGAGAGGATGCCGAGGGAAACGGACCAAAGCGATGGAGCTTCTGAGTCATAAAACAAACCAAATGTGTGTGTGTGTGTGTGTGTGTGTGTGTGTGTGTGTGTGTGTGTGTGTGTGTGTGTGTGTGTGTGTGTGTAAAAAACACAGCAGAGGTTTAAACCCAAGCTGTTGGTTACTCTGTACATTCGACAGACTATTTATTCACGGTGTGCAGAATCTCTTTTTATTTTTTATCACTCGATCCCAAAAAAAGGATCAAGAAAAAATATCTTACTGTGAAAACTGGCAGATTGATACACATTTTTCCCCTCAAACCAAATCAAAAAAATGAATCCTAATTTGCACTGTGCTGTGGCACTGAAGTAAGGAGTAACGAGCTCGTTGTCATGCCGTTAAAAGAAAATCATTAACAACAGGATGCCGGGAAGGGGATGAGTTACGCCGACTGCTCAAAAGTAGATTTTGTTTTTCTTAAAACAAATACAATACCATCGCAATAATAATCACATCTATTAAAGCATCGTATATTTATAGTTAACATTTAGAGTTACATTTGATTCTATGGAATTTAATCACATTTATTATTGATACTTGACCGTGTGTTAATTGCTCAGAGTGTTCCACAGTCAGAGGCAGACACTTGTACAGGACATGGAAGCCCTTAACCACAGGTTCACTTTATGCTTTATGAAACCCGAGGCCGAGCCGCTCCGTGTTCCTGCGAGGATCTCCTCTGGTTGGGTGGACGAGCAGCAGCAACCCCCGAGGCTCCGAATCCTCATTGACTCTTTGAACTAACTCCTTTTAATTAGCACTTTGGAGTTAATGAAGCGCAGCACCTCCTCCCGGGGCGTGTGGAAACGGCCCAAAAATTAACGCGTCTTTCATATTACTGGTCGCCCCTAATTGATTTCTTAGCGTGCTCTTTTTCCGCCATGAACCCCGAACCCTGGCGTTACGCGCTGGGCCATCAACACAGGTCCGACTCGTTTCTTACTCGCACACGTAGGAGCGTAGCTGGAGTCCTGTGCGGCCCGATGAAGACGATACAGCTGGCTTTTTTTTTTTGTTTTTGGTCTGACACTTATTGATTCGACCCAGATGAGCTGACGGATTCCGGTACGCCGCGTGGCACTGTGACTCGGCGCAAAAAACGCATGCTAATGAGACTGGGGGTGTCTTCTTTACGCAACATAAATAAGGCCAAATAAGTCATTGGCAATTATCTCACACACATGCTAGTGTGCGTGAGTAGACACACACACACACACACACACACACACACACACACACACACACACACACACACACACACACACAGAAGCATAGATGAAGATCAGCCATTTTCAGTAATCAAAAATAAAGTTCCTGTAAATAAATAGAGTTTATAAAGTCACATTATCATCAATATATCTCTGTTCTCTCTCTCTCTCTCTCTCTCTCTCTCTCTCTCTCTCTCTCAGTTTTTCAGTTTCTTTCTCTCATTCTCTGTTTTCTGTCTCTCTCTCTCTCTTTCTGTTTTTCAATCTGTATCCCCCTCTCCATCTCTCGGTTTTTCAGTCTCTCTCTCTCTCTCTCTCTCTCTCTCTCTCTGTTCTTCTTGTCTGTATCTCTCACTGTTTTTCGAGCCTGTCTGTGTTTTTCTCTCAGTCTCCCAGTTTTTCTGTCTCCCGCACTCTCTTTATCTGTCTGTCTGCCCCTCAAGAAAGACAGAGACAAAACAACTGAGAGAGACAGTCTGACACTCTTTTTCTCTCTCTCTCTCTCAATCTGTTTGTCCATCGGTCTTTCTCACCATCTCCCAATTTCTCTCTATCTGTCTGTTTGTCTCTCAAGAAAGACTGAGCGACAGACGGACGGAGAGAGACAGTCTGTCTGTTTCTTTTTCCCTCTCATCACAAATCTTCACATCCACCTGAAAACGGTCGTATAACAAAACTGATGCATTTGGAAAAATGACAGGAGCGCTTTTCTTCTGACATGTGTGTGTGTGTGTGTGTGTGTGGTGTTGAAGCTCAGTGCAGCTTTTTTAAAAGAAAGTCAACAGAGCGTGCTTCGGGATTTAGATGAGGAAGATTTGCATTATGGGTAAGGCGTGTGGGAGCAGCATAATCTCTCTTCGACAGACTCCGACTCGGGGCGAAGGCAATTCTCTACAGATATGACTTAGCAATTAGCATAGCTAATAGGAGTCATCATTAGAAAGAGCGATGTGTAGGTGTCAGGGCTTTGAGCGCGAGACAGTGAGAAGGTCAATGAGCGGAAAAGTAAAGAGCAGAGATGTTGCGAGACGGCGAGGCAAAACGGACGACAAAAGGTTTACAGTTCGGACAGAGAACGCCTCTTTATTATTTAACGATCCTCCAGTACGCCTCGTTACTGTTTTTCCGGACTCAACAATAATTTACTTTAAACATTCAAACTACTGCGATTTGCGTTTTGTGACGACTGCAAAACTTCATAAAGGGTTTAATTTAATCTAATAATGCAGCTCATCCAGAGACTTAACTCACATCAACACCTCCTCCTTTTGTTTTCATTCATCAGTCCGAGTTATTGAGTTTCTTTTGGAGCAAATTTCACAAAAGGTTCAGGAAAGTCTTTCACTCCCTTTTGGTCTAAATACACTTCTCCTGATAAAAGAATGGTGGACATGTCATAACTGTCATAATAAAGGAATGTTAAAAGTCAAGTCTCTTTCCGTCTGTCTCTCTCTCTCTCTCATTCTGTCTGTCGTTCTCTCTTTCCCTCTCACACCGTGTCTGCCTGTCTCAGTTTCCATCTCTCTAAGCCTGTCTGTCTGTCTGTCAGTCTGTCTCCTTATTTCGTTCTCAAATGAAATCTCTCTCTCTGTCTGTCTGTCAATATTTTGGTCTATCCATCTGTCTGTCTTTCTCCGACTCACTCTCTCTTGGCTTGTTCAAGTTCAAACTCCTCTGTCTGTCTGTCTGCTGTCTCTCTGTTTATCCCATGAGACAGACCAACTGAGAGATTATCTTTATTTGGAAATGATCTATAAAGAAATGAATGATATCAAGGCTGTAGTGGGGTCAGAAGAGATCGATTCTCACGTGAAAATTCAAGCAGAATCAATTCAATTGTGCTGTTTGGAATTAAGTGATTTGTGTCCTGAGACATTTAAGTCCTGAATCTAAAACAATGAACTAAAGGATGAGTAGCTTCTAATAATAATAAATATAAACTTAACATATATTTCTCTCCTCCAGACCACTGCCATGAATCAATTATTAACCTTGAAGAACAGCGTTTAACCTTGGAGGAACGTTGTTGGTACGGGCCGAGTCTCAGCATCACGTCTCTCCCCACACGGTAATAAAAACGTGTCTGTGTTAATGGCAGAAGGCAGAGTCGGCTGCTGTTTGAAGTTCTCGAGCTCAGTAAACATTCCTCCTAACACGGCTCCTTCTCCTTCAAACATTCACCTCTCCACCCTTCTCATCTCACACTCTTCTTTTTCCCCCTGTCTCCTGCTTCTACTGTTTATCTTCTCACTAATCTTCAATACTGTTTTTCTTTCCAGTCACCTTTTGTCTTCAAATATTCTTCAGACCAACGTTCAGCTCCCTACGTACTCCTGCTCTTCACGTTTACTTTTACCTACCTCCTCCTTCATCTCTCCACCAACCTCCTCCTGCAACCGCTTCATCTCTCCACCCGTCTCCTCCTGCAACCGCTTCATCTCTCCACCCGTCTCCTCCTGCAAGCGCTTCATCTCTCCACCAACCTCCTCCTGCAAGCGCTTCATCTCTCCACCAACCTCCTCCTGCAAGCGCTTCATCTCTCCACCAATCTCCTCCTGCAACCGCGTCATCTCTCCACCAATCTCCTCCTGCAACCGCTTCATCTCTCCATCAACCTCCTTGTCTCTATTTAACCTCACCACCTATCTTCACATTACTCCATTTCATCTCACCACCAATGTCCTGCTTCTCTTCACCTCACCACCCATCTCCTATTGTCTTCATTTTATCACTCCATCAATCTCCCCCTGCCTCTTCATCTCTCCACCAAACTCCACCATGGTCTAAACTCTACTCCTTCCTCTTCAAGGTGTACAAGCGCAGAAACAGCACACACACCTCCTCCTGGTGGGGAATAAACCAGAAGAAAAATGTAGATATAATAATAACAGCCCCTGGTTTATCTCTCGGCCCAGACAGGAGCGCATTTATCAGGCATCAACCGGCTCCAATCCTGCTGCGGCGTCGAGTCTCTTCTTGGTATTGTTATTGACAAACCATGGCAAATTGAATTGCTGCGCAGGGTGAACTGTCATAGCGGAGGGCTGAATCGCCACGATACCCGCCTGCCAATCACAGCGCCTTAGCTCCGTGACAGAGGACAGGAAGCCTCCAGATCGTCACACTTTATCTCTCAGAACACCCCACGAACAAGAAGAGAATTTTCTCCTGCCTCAGAAATTCGGGTTAAAGGTTCGACGAGCTCAGAGGTGACACGCGAACGTGAAAGCTATCGCGCTCTTTCCATGAACACACTTTCCTTTTTTCTTTTTTTATAAAGAGTTTGAAAACATTTCTACGAGCATCAACATCGATCACTGGTGTGTTTTAGATCACTATACTGTGTGTCTTATTCAATCCCAGGAACACCATATCTACACCATACTGAGGACGATGAAGAGGATGAGCATAATGATGATTATGAGAAGAAGAATGGTGATATTGAGGATGAGGAGAATGAGGTGGACTATGAGGATGATAAGGATAAGAATAATGATGATAAGGAGGATGCGGATGAAAAGGAACATGGGAATAATGAATATGAGGAAGATGCTGAGAAGAAGGATGATGAGGTTAATTAGAATAATGATAAGGATGATGCTGAAGAGAAGGAGGATGATGATGAGGAGGATGGTGAGGATAATCATGTTAAAGATGATGTGGATAATGATAAGGATGAGGAGGAGGATTCTAATGAGAAGCAGGAGGAGACTAATGATGATGATGAGGAGGAGGATAATTAGAATAATGATGATAAGGAAGAGGATAATGAGGAGGATGATGATAAGGATAATTAGAATAATGCAAAACAATGACAATACTTAAAACAACATCTCAATATTAACACTTTACAAACTAATCTTTAAATAATTGACATTATACTAAAGCCTTGGTGCTGCTCTCATCCTACACACACACACACACACACACACACACACACACACACAAAAAGCTGTAGATGTACAGAAAACCTGGTGTGTGTGTGTGCGATTCATGGGTGGTCCTTAAACTACTATATTAACAACCTAGACACATACCTCCCATAGAACACGTGTGTGTGTGTGTGTGTGTGTGAGAAGGTGTGTGCGTATAGGCATAGCAGCATAGCAGCCTACACAAAGTGGAGTGTGAGAGGCGGATGTTCATGCATCTCGACTTAAAGAAGCTATGCTTGTAGGAGCACACGCGCACGCACGCACGCACACACACACACACACACACACACACACACTAATAATAATCATTATTTCTGATAGACCCTTTGAAAGCATCTCAAAGTGCTTTACACACACAAAAAAGAAAAACCATCACTTGAAAGCTAGCCTAAAGAAAAGGTTTTAATAGCAGCTTTAAAACCAAAATAAAAATTCATCCTGTCTAATTCCAGTGGGACGAGAATTCCATAATTAATAGAGGAACAACCAACACACCAGAATCGGCAGGACGAACAGCACGTCTGCGAGTGCAAACGGTTAAAAACTGTGACAGATGATGTAGATGTAATGCCTTATAAGTCAGCATAAGAGTTTTTAACTACCTGCAGTCTATTTAAAGTGGATTTAGGAACCCATGCCAACATGAGCAGTGGGAGACAAATGTAAAAATCATTAATTAAATAAGAAAATACATAAGTATTATTGAGTTTTGTTGGCCCGATTCCTCTGCATGACAAAAATAAATAAAAACAAGATAATCAAAGAAAATCATTTGGAGGCCAAAATAAATCTTCATTAATTAATTAATTGGTTGATTTTTTAATTTCATTAATTTATTAGGAACTTTGAACTCAACAAAACTTTGCTTAATTGAGAAAAATTATATTACAAGAGTGTTTGTCTGTTTACTTATTTTCTTGAATATTAATTATTGGAAAAAACAATCTGCATATTTTTTATTCATTAATTAATAATCGGTATAAATGAATTTAGTTCCCTTGCGTTAAAACAAGATATATAAATAAATTAATTAATTAATTAATTAAATAAACACAGAGAAATAATTTTTTAACAATTAATTAGCAGATGGTATAACTAAATTTAGTTCCCTTTTATTGTAACACGGAAGCCCAAAGTATTTAAATCAATAAAATAAAATAAACACAATCTGAGGAATTTGTAAACTAATTAAAGAAATTGACAGATGCTGCTTTTTATTGATGTATTAATGAATAAATACCATTAAAATAAATTAATTCATAATTTATCAGTAATATCAAGTTTAGTTATCTTGCAAAATTATAAAAAAAAATATAAAATGATAAAAATAAAGAATTAAATAAATGAAAAAATGCAAAAGAATTATGAAAAAAAAATTATGAAAAAGAATTAATGAATAAAGAAAGAAAGAATTACATAAATAAATAAAAACAAATGCTCTTGTACTATTATTTTCCACAATTTTTCTGAAGTAAAATTTCCTCGCTAGCATCTTCATCTACAGGACGCTGGATGGAAAAAACTCCCCGGATGTCGAAGTAGGATTTATTCAGTACTGGAGTTTTCCTTCTACACAATATGACGCTGCCACCGAGTCCACTGACATTTACTCGGAATATATTTTATTACCACAAGCGTCAACCTTTAGGCGTTTTTGCTGGCTCAGCAATTTAACACCGGAGCAGATCGCACACGAGTTGAGGCAAAACCGCAAATCAGTTGTGTTCTGAATCTCAGGTCTCAGTCAGACCTTCCAGGGTTCTGAACGTTCTTCTCCGAGACGCAGACGTGCCGATTACATCAGCGTGAAGCAGTCTGATTGTTTACTGAACCTTTAATCAGCAGGATCATCAGTTTCTTACAGCTGGGATACAAGACTGAGAGCTGTAGCGTCTCTGTACTCTGAACACATACAAATACACCAAGTCTTACACACACACACATTTTTTCTTGACCTAAAAGACCCAAACCTGTTCCAGCATGACAATGTCCTCGTGCCAAAGCTATGAAGATATGGTTTCCGTTGGTTGAAGTGGAAGATCTCCTGCTCAAAACCCTATTGGACATGATGAATGTGAACACTGACACCTCACCTACATCAGTGCCTGACTTTACCGCTGAGAGCAGTCTTCTTATCTCTAAACTTAAACAGTGACAGGAAGTACAGTCAACCCCCGATAATTCGCGATTTGGAATCTTCCTAACAGCAAATTGCGGATTATCTTAAAACTCGCGGGAATCCGCAGCGAGACCCAATGGTCAGGAAGGTTAGGAATAATATTTTAAACTATGCATTTGGTCAAATACTGGTACACTGTTACGTTTATAAAGTGATGAATTCACTAAGGTACCACAGGGGCTGCGTCCAAAATCCACGGATTTTCGGAACTCGCTGGGGTCTTAGAACATAACCCAGAGGTCCGGGGACCACCGTACAAGCCTAAGGGCACGCCACTAATCGCTGCTAGTAAAGAAAAAACTGAGGGATTACAACGAAAGACTCCTGCAATCACTTTACCTTTCCACCTTTCCTCGTACTGCACAAAAAATCTGGTTGGACGTTTAACGTTTTTAGCTGCAAATGCAGCTCATATTGTGTTCTGGTTTAATACATTTTATTTTTTGCATATCTAAATAAAATGATATCCCCAAAAGAAGCTTGCTTACAGTATTGAAACATATCGGATCGCAACCGTTGTATCGCGATACGTATCGTATCGTCATATTCTTACCGATACACAGCCCTAGAACCGAAAGCACATACCGACCTTAATAAACTGCATATATAAAGTGATATTGAGAATATCTCAGAATGTGTCTGAAAAGCATTTCGGGAACTAATGGACCCCTAGCCTTAAGAGTACAGACAAATATAACGAGTGCTAAAGTTCACTTCACTCTGTGGATAAGAAACAAGCGAATAAGAAAGAGGGGGAAAAAAAAAAAACCTTCCAACTAAACCACAAACTCCTCCAGTATTTACACAATCAGAAGAATTTATTTATTCAGTCATTCGTTTCAAAAACCTCCATCTTGACACGTCGAGGGGAAAAACAGTAAACCGGTTAGACTTCACTTGTTCAGCGCCTGGAGCTGATCCACTTTTTACCACCTTCCAGCATAGATTACACACCTGCTCGCCGAGTCACAGCAGATACCACACACTGAGTGTGGAACAAACCAGGAGAGCATTTGTGTACACACACACACACACACACACACAATCCCTGCCTAATAAATCCCACCCACTAGCAGGTGCCATGATAAAGAGATAATTGGTGTTCATAATGTTATAATGTCATTGTTTTGCCTGATCGGTGCACATAGTAAGAAAACCCCACGTGTTCTTTACTTTTTACGACACGTCCATGATTTTTTTTTTGTACTGCTACAAACTAAAGTGGATAAAAAAAACACAAGAATTGGACAGTGAATGACTGGACGAAAGTTATTTCGGCTTGAAAAGAAGAACTTCCATAAGATATCACCCTCACCCTAATAAGATCTCACACTCACCATCAACCCTGAAAGGGGAAGCTTAATGGTTTGGGCCTGGTTTGAAACAGGAAAGGTTGGACACTTTTATTCTGAGTAAAAAAGAACCAACATGGCGACCAATCCATACTTCAACACCAAGCAATTCCGTCTGGCTCATTGGAACCAACAAGACAATGAACCGAAGTGTTCGTCCAAGTGGTAGAGCTTTAGAGTGTATTTATCATGATACGTTCTGCCCAGTCAGTCAATGCACCTAAATCCAACTGAACTGCTCTGGAATTAACAGGTTCGCAGAAATGAGAGAAAACTCCAACTAGTGAAGAACATCTCTGGCCAGTTTTACAAGCATTTCAGCTGAACATGTGGAGAAACAAACTGAACATCTGTATCAAGTGATTTGTTTAGAAATGATCTTTTATAAGACCAGACTCATGAGGCGATTGCACTCTTTTCTACGCCGCTGGATACGTAAAGATTGTGAAAATTCGAGGAAAATTTGGTTGTGAGATTTGCATCTAAACCGCTAGTCGTGCCTGAAGTAGAAAAGAAATGAAATGAATCACGGGTGACTCTTTACTTAATCATCTCAGTTTCACTATGTGAAAAGACTCTGTGACTCTCAGCACACTGATCTATTAATAGAATGATATTAAAACTGATCACGAGCCCAAAACCTTCTTTTTAACTACTTAATAAAAACGGTGTAAATGAGGTCACGTGTGTTGTGGCGAGTTCAAGTCTGGAGTTTCTTCATCATTTATTCCTCTGTAAATGTTCTGCTTGATGTTGAACTGATGCTAAACTGTATGTTGGTGATCAGTAGATACACCGAGCACCAATCAAAAGAAGTTTATAACAGAGCGAGCGCTCGACACTGATTGGAGACTTTCTGCGTGTTTAAACAGTTAAATATTTGCCCCCTTATAAATAAAAAGGAACGACTGATTTCGCAGAATGTAGTTGAGTAAAACGATATTAGACTTTGAAATGGAGTAAAGTTGAAGCTTCTCTGAAAAAATAGAAACACTTCAGTACATAACTTAGTTGATACAGTAAAAGTAGAGATATGTGGAAAAAGCTACTTAAGTAAATAAACAGATTACGTTTACTTCTTTACTGTTTACCACTGACCCTGAAACTGGCGTGTCCAGGTGCAAAATCCAGGTGCTGAATTTTATCGTAATTAATAAGTGTTAATAACTAACTTATGTACTTTGAGCACTTGCTTCATGCAACTGCACACAACTGCAAACATCTGCAGAGTCAAAGAAGTGCACTGAAGCCAAAGTTCAACCAAATGACTTTTACAACCAATGTCAGTCTCTGAACTACCAAAAAAGACCCATAAAGAATAGAAACCTCAACGAAAAAAAACATTTAATAAGTTAATAATTGTATATTAAAATACACACGTTCATTTCTGGTCAACTAGAATTACATGATGTTGAATTTTAATATACGTTGGAATTTCCCACCTGTTTTCGGCCAAATTCCGCCTCCTGGGATATGATTGGATGGTAGTCGCTTTCCGCCTGCGCACGGATTGGCGTTGGTACAAAAACAGCCAATCACAGTGCAGCAGGTGGGATACTATTAACCAATTGTACCTCAGAAGGCGCGGTTTGACCAAAACGGATAGGAAACAAATGTTAGTTTTAGACCGATTTAGAAGTTATATGTTGTTTTAAATATTTTGGACAAAATATTTGCTTTTAAAGAATGGACTCTACAGTTAAACGTTACCGTGTTTCTGCTGAGAAACGAACATCTGGCTGCAGCTCTGCGAAGCGCTTCAGAAACAGCCCGGGATGCCATGGATGCCGCCATGTTGGACCGGAAGTGAAAGGTATGCAGCTGTCGAGCGCGTGCCCACGAGCCGAGAGAGAGAGAGAGAGAGAGAGAGAGAGAGACTGAGACTGCTGTGTGAGAAAGGGCAGGTGGAGATGTGCGAACGAGCGCGCGCATATGTTTCAAGAGACCACTGTAAACCTTTGACCTTTAAGTCGTGATTGCACGTGACTGTCCACGTGAGCGATTGGGACCTGATCAACCATCCGCATGTGCTCAGTGTGTGTGTGTGTGTGTGTGTGTGTGTGCATTATATCAATGTTCCAAACAAGACAAACAAACAAATATAAATAAAAACTCAAATTCTTTGATAAATAACTGAGTAAATAAGTAAATACATAAACACATTAACAAACTAATAATGAAACCAAAATAAGTAACTGATACAGACACGCAAATCGATGAACAAACAAATAAGATAAAAAACTAACGTTATGACTGATTCATACATCCACTGATTAATACATAAAGAAGGAAATGAAATAAATAATTCATTAATTATATAGTAACTACACACAACCGCTAATTACAACTCATCAAGTAAAGTGATAAATAAATGAATGAATACAATTAAATAAGGAAACAGATAAACACATAGATAAGTAAACAAACAAAAAATAATAAAAAATAAAATAAGTAAGAGGATTTAAAATGATTATAATTGCTGAATAAATACATTTTATAAAGATGCAGAAATAAATAAATAAATGATAGATAGATAGATAGATAGATAGATAGATAGATAGATAGATAGATAGATAGATAGATAGATAGATAGATAGATAGATAGATAGATAGATAGATAGATAGATAGTGTCCATAATTACCTTTACTGAACTCTTTAACAAGAAATCTAAGAACCGTCAGGTGTAAAACATCAGGAAAGCAAGAAAGCAATATTACATAAGAAGTTGCTTTTATTCCTCTTCTTGACGTTTCTATGTTAAGATGAAGCTCTCAGGCATCTCATGAAGTACGGTGTTGTTTTCAGTGCTTGCTATTCAAAACATGTTCGCTGCAGAGAGAAATGGAGCTCATTCATGATATAACATGTAAGCGTGTATTTCCATATATTGCCCGGAGCTGTCTTTATTCTGTTGTGCTACTGAATGTGTACCCATCATGCACTGCTTCAGTGTAGACGTACAAACACGTGGCTATATATAAAAAGTTTGAGAAATTAACACATTATTTAACTGTTCATTTCAACAGCACCCGTTTTATCAACCCCCGATTAATGCAGCCGTATTTCTCTTGGACCATTTTTATAAAAAAACATAAATAAATTACTAGACGAAATGAAAACCTTCAACGCAACACACGTTTCTTCACGCCGTTTCATTACACAGATATACATAACAATAAACTTCACCGAAATATACATTTTATTCACGAAACATTTGTTTTACTGATGCGCCAAGTCTCAAACCGAGCACCGAAATCCGTCATGTGGCGCGCATCCGGCAAATAGAACCGTCCGTGTGGAAACATAGCAAAAGTTCCGTTTGGTGTCCTGATGATTTACGTCATTTAAAACACCATCATTACTTTAAAACGTTAAGAATATTTTGCCTTCAGCCTTTGTGTTTAGTTTGGTTTCATTAATAATTAACATATATTTGCATAAAGCATCCATATTTGTTTATGCCCAGGGTGATTAAAGTATTAAAAACATGAATAGTATTAATTTAAGGTACATTTATAACAGATAAATATGTGCGATTGAGTTGACAATCATGTGATTAATCACGATTCAATATTTGAATCGTTTGACAGCCCCTATATATATTTATATATATATTTAAAAAAATACTTTAATTTTCGCATGGTTTCTCCCTCTGCCTAACATGATCCCATTAACTTCCAGTTTTGCCGAGGCGCTTTAAAGATTTCAGCCTATTAGTCAGTCAAGAGCGGTCATAAGGATTATTTAAGACAGCTCTAGCGAGAATAAGAGCCACGCTAATACGACCTCTTATAATAAAAAATTATGCAAATGAGCGGATTTGACGGATTCGCTCCATCCTCATTCAGTCTCTCTCGCTTTTTTTATGTTTGTTCTGTTCCTAGTTGAAATCTCTTTTTACGCACCGCTTCCAGGAACTTTTTAATAGGCCAGGATCCATATTAAAGAGGAATAGATACATATAGAAGCTGTTCTTTGTGCCAGCTGAAGTGTTCCTCGTGTAAGCATGATTTCGTGGAGTGAGAGCAGTATAGAACTCCAGGCTCTTGCTTTCATTCTGTTGACTAAGCTTTAACACTCAGCTGCGCGCCGGCCGGATATTCGATACCGCGTATTAGATATAAAGAGTCTCGGGTGATCGGGGAGAGTTTGAGACTCTATTTGAATAAGAGCACTAGATTTATCCTTCATGAATTCGTGAATGTGTTTAGTGCAGATTTAAAACACTGGATTCGGTTTGGACTGGATTTCAGCATATGCTCTGGTTTGATTTTGGTGAATTACTGGCGTATTTTATTAATCCAAAATGTGTTTAAGTCAAGTGGTTTCTTGAGTAAAGGGTGGTTGAACAGTCTGGTGGGGTTAAACTGAGTGCTCGCTCTCATGAAAGATGTAAGAATATGTCAGATTATGTGTGAGAGAACCAAACTGGATTAGAGCACATTTAAAAAATTCATTAATTTGGGCCAAGATTGTGTGTTGATACAACATTGTTTCTGTTTGTTGGTACACCATTGGCAGGTTTCTTCTAAAAAGGGCTTGAGCCCAAAATCAGGCCCAATATTAGTCCGATTCTGGCCCAAAATTGTTAATGGTGGCAATGTTGGGTTATTGGGCCAAAGGTGTCTTGATCCCTCTGACACAACAGCATTGATGGGGTTTGTGACGTTTATTTCTAAAACAATCCTGACACAATTGACCTGTAGTTACTCTTAGTTACTATGTAGGAGAGGTGTAGCTTAGTGGTATGCGAGTACACACATGGTAGTATGTGAGGGTTTGGGTGTATATGGGATATGTGATATCCCCCAAATGAGGATGGGTTCCCTTTCTGAGTGTGGTTACTCTCAGGGTTTCTTCCTCATACCATCTAAGGGAGTTTTTTTTTGCCATAGTCGCCCTCAGGCTTCATCATCAGTGATAAATACATATCATTCACCTTAATTCTTAAGCCCAATAAAGCTGCTTTGAGACAATGTCCATTTTGCTATAGAAATAAACGTGAACTTGCATGTAAGGGATGAACAAGTGTGCATAAATGCTAGTTCTGTTTATGCTAAGCTGATTGTAAGGGAGTTTAGTGTAGGAGGGTGAATAATGATGATATAAGGATGACTTGAACTTCTCATCAAGCTACAATAGGTGAAGAATTTCACTAAAAGCCGCTTCTAAATATCGACCCAACTTGCTAGCATTAGTCAATGTTGGTCCAACAGTGTTAAGGACTGAATGAGTATTAGCCCCTTGCTAGCATTAGCTCAGCTTTCATCACAATTTGGCCTACAGCGTCAGGGCTGTCATGAAAAGTAAACATTAGCGCAACAGAGTTACGATTGCTATGTACTGTTGCGCCACCTGTATCAGGGTTGTTATGACTTTTCTTTTTCGTAGCTTTTTCAAGTCAGATTCTCCAAACACCCCATTTTCTTCATGCTTATCCTCTCTTTCTCTTTCTCATTTTCTTTCTTCCTCTCTCTCACTCTCTCTCTTCAGCGATTGATTCTTATCCGTCCCTCTTTGCTGTAAGCCACAAACTGCTCCCCTGCAGCTCATCGCCAACGGTTCCATCCACTTCCGTTACCACAGTTTTAAAGAAGGCTCTCCGTCTTCAAGGGATATTCTGCAGCTTATAAAGCCAAGAAGATGTTTAATCTCCGAGGCACATTTCATCGCACTTCGCCGCCGAGCAGGGCCACATGAATACATTTTGTCTCCGGAAGGTGATGAGTCCGAAGTTTCGCTATTACACCTTTGTTAGACGGGCGGGAACACAAAAGCCGCGAACGAGCAAAAAGACGGCTCAGGAGAGCCGTTCGACTGCGGTATCGACAAACCAGGAAGGTGGGATCGTAATCTAGAACGTTCTCTACAGAGCAGACAGATCGTTTTGTAAATGGAAATAAAACCTGGAGAGAAGATATCGTTGAATCCCAGCTCATTCTTGAGTTGAGATTTCACGCTGTCGCTGTGAGCAGCTTCACAGATGAATCGTCTGAAAAATAAACGGACAAATAAATAAAACGAAGCTGCGACTAATACCGAGCGCTTTAGCACTGTCATGGGACGCTTAATCAAATTCCCATCAGAAGCAGTTTTCTCTCCACTCTATTCCTCCGTGTGTGTGTGTGTGTGTGTGTGTGTGTGTGTGTGTGTGTGTGTGTTAAATCACTTCCATTTACTGCACACCATTGATTCTGAGCTCATAATACCCATAATACCCACCCATCTTTGTCACTTCTAGCCTGTAACTGTGACGCCTACAGGGTGTATTTTAATTTGCACGCACTAGGAATAAAATTTAAAGTTCAATTCTCTGTGGTAATAGTACTTACTAATAAATTTGCGAGTGTGTAAGAATCCAATAATACAATGAAATATATCTTCTTTTCTTTTCAGCGCAAAAACAAAATGTCTCAAAAATGAAACAAAAAACCTACCAAAAACACAGGTAACATTTTGACTTTGAAAAGAAATTCCAAAATGACCTTAAAAAAGTAACACGATGCATGTGCGTAACAATTTTGGGGTGCCGCCTACAGGTGAATTTCGGAACAGCAGCGTATGAAATAACGAATTCAGCAAAAATCGTACCGTTTGAAATATAATACATACCGGTATTTTTTCCAGTACCGGTATACCGCGCATCCCTACTTTGCTTACCTGTGTAGCTTCTCACTTAGCAACCTACGAGGGATGCATTCGTTTTGGCGAATGCAGATGCGTTCAGAGGGATGGGACTCGCATTTAAACGGTGATATTAACTGGTTAACCAGTTATTTTATAGCCATTGGACAAAAAGCCATGTCTTACGAAAATTGTACAATGAACTAGTGTGTAGTTTGTCAGCGTTATGGAAGCCCACCATCCAAGCCCGAGGCCCTCGACACTTTCCTGCTCTGCATATAGCGAGCACCGTCTCTGCATTAACCTCTCCTGTTAGAATCACAAGTGAGTAAATCTACATTTTACTATTATTAGGGTTTCTGCGTGTATGCTAGTAGGAAAGAGCTTGCAAAGTATGTACATGTGCTGGTGTTCAAATGTAATGCCTTGTTGATGTCGTTCTCTAACCAAATACTGTTTAAAAATAAAGTGCTATGGACAAGGGTAAGTCTGGTAGGCTAAAACAAAAAATTTAGTAGACAGGAGTAAGGGCCTTGCTCAGGGGCCCAGGAGTGGCAGCTTGGTGTGTAACCTTGTAACCAACTTGTAACCTTTGGATCCAGAGTCCAATGCCTTTCCCGGTAAGCTACCACCTCTCAGTCTTACGTTAAGAAGAAAGTTTTGAACTGTGTGCTCAAAAGCTAGTAGGCATTTAAGCTAGTAAGCTAGTATGCAATTATGTTTAAAAATGTGTGTGTGTGTGTGTGTGTGTGTGTGTGTGTGTGTGAGTGTGAGTGTGTGTGTGTGTGTGTGTGTGTGTGTGTGTGTGTGTGTGTGTAGGGTAGAATGCAAGGTTGCATTGCAGTGGAGGAACAGGACATTTCCTACAATGCACTTAATGCTAATTTTCTTTAATAACTTTGCAGCGGCGCTTTAGTTCCCTAGTCTGTCCTGTTTAGGCACCTGTACACCCTGATCATCTTTCAAATCTTCACCATTCATGCGATCGTGAAGACTATTAGCTGCATTTCATCACATACCCCCCCCCCCCCCCCCCCAAAAAAAAAAAACAGTTTCTGTGGAAAAAATTCTTAAGTTCCATGCCGAAGCTCGATCTCAGCCCTAAACTTCCAGAAGCTACAGAAGAGGCTCCACGCAGAGACGACAGCCTTTTCTCTACGACCCACGGTGCGGTTTAGAGTAAACTCCATCGCTCAATCCATGGCGGGAGCGGCTGCAGCTCTCCGGCTGATATAAAACACTTCGCCTGCTGTTGCTCAGAGGCGCATAAAAAGGATTCATCGAGCAGGCCTTCATTTCAAACCCCACCTTGAGGAGGTCTAGAGCACTCTTTCCAACTCTTCAAACTTTTGCCTAGTTTTAGTCAAAGGCTCTCTCTGTTTTTCTCTTTCTCTCTCCTTTCATATCTTCTTGGTTGCTCGGCTTTTATGCCGTGCCCACTGCTGGAGGATCCATGCCAAGATTCCCGCAAGGCAAATAAGCAGATGGAGGGCTGCCGGACATTCAGATCGTAGCTTCCTCACTGAAATCGTTTACCACAAAAAAAGCCATTACTGCCAACTAAAACGAAATGTACACGTTATTAGCTGAATCAGCACATTTTAAGTGGTGTAGCAGAAGCCCCCTCTTAACATAAACGACGATTTCACGTGCCAACCCTTTCATGAGTTGCCGTCATACGTAATAACACGCATTAGCAGTAATAACGATATGTAATAGTCGCGGAAATGGACAAGCGCTCAAATCCAAAAAGATAGGAGAGAAAAATAAATATATTTTAGAGAATCATTGTGTTTGGAACAACACACACTCACAAAAAAAGAGTAATAATCCCAGACGCATCACATGACTCAGATAATAAATACACTTGAACGAAAGACTGAGTGACGCTCAGACCGATGCGGTTGGAAGAAAGCGGCTAATCACTCAGACTAAACGTCTTCGTGACAGACAGGGGGCGACAGGAGAGGTGGTCACCTTGAGAATTTTCAGAAGTGATTCACCGTCAGAATCTGTAATCTTTTTCAAATTGCGTATTTCTTTCTCCAGCCGTTGTTGAGCGAAAGCCGAGTGTGTCATTCAAGTTGTTTAAGTGCAGGGAACCGAGACAGCATTGTAAACACACTCAAACGGTTCAGACACACACAAAAACAAGTTAATCCAATTTTACACACTTGACACCTAGTAGTGGACTGTAGTGAAGTAAATGTAATGTGTTACTGTATTTAAGTAGCTTTGTCAAGTATTTGTACTTTACTAACGTGTTTCTATTTGGGGAGACTTTTACTGTAACTGTCACTGTAACTTCACTACATTTTAAAGTCAAATATTTTACTTTTTACTCACCTACATTTAGTGAAATCAGTCGTTTCTTTATATTTATGAGGATAAAAACGTAACTGGTCAAACACTCAGCGATCCACCAATCAGGGTCGAGCGCTCGCTCTGTTTTAAACTTGTTCTGATTGGCGCTCGGTGTATCTACTGCTCACCAACATACAGTTCAGCATCAGTTCAACATCAAGCAGAACATTTACAGAGGAATAAATGATGAAGAAACTCCAGACTCGAACTCACCACAACACACGTGACCTCGTTTACACCATTTTTATTAAGTAGTTGAAAAGAAGGTTTTATTACCTGTACATTACAGGAACATGAAATCTTCTTTCTAAGCATAATCCAGCTGGGGTCAAAGTGCAGGGTCAGTGATGATACGGCGCCCCTGGTGGACAGAGTGTATAGGGCCTTGCTCGGGAATTCGGTCTGAATACGTAAACCTGATCAGCTGCTCAGAAAATTGTGCATTCGGAAATAGACTTTACGTTTAAAATAAGAGAAAATATATTCGATAATAATCAAGTGATAGTTCAAAATTTTGCATATTGCATGGAATGTACTGAGGTTTGACACCAACAAACAAAAAGCATTAACAATGATATCGACAAAACAATTGCAGAAATCTTTCGGAATCTGGCCACTTGGCAATGTCCTTATGGGCATTAATGATGTCCACTAGGTACCGTCATGTAATCTACAAGCAGCCAAAGGGGTTCTCTTGGGTGTAATGGTATCCACAAGACATAACGAGTCAGCAATAAATTGCCAGTAGAAACTCACAGGCTTACCCTACGACATTTTCTATTAAAAACAATACAATTTAGATAATGTTCACTATTATAACCATTACAAGGGAGATGGATCTGGTTATCACCTGTGTTACAGTGTATATTATTAACACTTTCCAGTTCCAGTTTTGCCTCACTGTTGGAAAGGTTCTTTCATGAATGTTAAAGAAATGAGTACATGACCATAAGCCACCACATTCCACATTTAGCCCCCATTTTCTATTATAATAACCTCCACTTTTCTGTGGAGATTTGTGGAGATTCATTTAGCCACAAGGGTGTTAGTAAAGTCAGGTAGGTCAGTCAGCATTCCAAATCATCCCAAAGATGTTTAATAGGGTTCATATCTTCATGGAGCTGGCTTTATGCACAGGGGCATTGTCCTGCTGGAACAGGTTTCAGCCTGCTAGTTTTCCAAGTGAAGGGAAAATTACCACATCCAAAGAAACATTTTATGCATTTGTGTGCCTTCAGCTTAGTGGTAACAGAACCACATAGTCTATGGCTCCACATATAGAGTCATTATTATAGAAATAATAAGGTATGAGAACCAGAGCTTTAATATAACCTGTGATTTGCAGCTCAACACCTTCTAAACAATCTGGCTAGAGAATCTGACAGCAGCTGTGGTATAAGCTAATATAATAAAGACTCTCTTCGCATCTTAAAATATTCCAATAAACATGAGACCCCTCACCCTGTAAATCTCATTGAGCCTATTTCCTTCCTGATGTGTATTTACCCCTGCGACTCTCGCCTACTCCCCTGCTCCGGCCCTCAACTAATTATTAAGAATGCACGCTTATTGTAATTATGGATTGCCTTCTGGTGAGTTCAAATCTTGCATTTTTCTTTTATGTTTTATACCAAGTCTAAATTTTACACTGTAAAAACTACTAGTCATAACATGCCAATTGGATATAGATCTTTTTTTTTTTTTTTTTTTGCTATACTGTGCGAATCGGACGAGCTTCGAAACGCTTCGTCTATCCTCTATCCTCTCTGAGCCCCACTCCAACCAAATAATCATCTTAATTTCCGATAATACGAGCCATGGTCCGGTCTGAAATGATCCTGGCTCTGCCCATACTCGCTGCAAATCTGAGGAGTCCTCCAGTATAAAAGGTTAAAAGTAACAGCTGTGTCATGTCTGAATTTAAAACATAGGCTAATTTATCCATGCAAAAGATGTAGTATGATGCTAGGAGTTTACTTTTTCACCTATTCGAATATTCGGTTCACAATCCTTCAGTTTAAAATGACCCTACACATGGCTGCAATAAATGTTCTTGCTGATCAAATTGCTCCCGCATATGGCTTCGCTTCAGAACAGACAGCACTCACAACAGATCATGATGAATTAACGGGAATGTACATAAATACTTGACTAAGTTTTTTATAAGGACAATGAGATAGTACCTAATGTATTTATCGGTATGTTCTGGGACAATAAGAGGTAACCGGAGAACCTGTTGATAACCTAAACTCGGGAACATACTTCAAAACTCTGAAGCTCCACCTTGACAAACCTACATACTACACCTCCATGGCATCCAACCATTCATCATGAATCTAAATGTCTAAATGTGTTTATTTTGAGTTTGTATGTTTGGTTCTTTGGTTCCCATTATAGCATCACGCAGAGCAAATATAAAGGTAATCAACACAGACGAGAAAAGAACCGAGCTACGGGCATCCCACTGACCTTGTTTTCTCGAACGGATGCACCTCTTCTTCTATATTAAGTCCCCATCGTTTTCAGACTCTCAGGAGGCCTACAGCTAATTAACCTTGTGGAGGAAGCAGTCGAGGATTAGGGATGAGAATGTTAAGCAACCTATCCCACGCCACTTGGATTACCATAAGCAACTTTCAAGTGGCTTCTCCAATATTTGTCTGAACCTGCAAATGTGAGAACTTCCTTCATCCTTCAAGAATTCTAAGCAACACTGACTTTTGACCGGGAAATACACGCCTTGCATACCAAGGACCACATCCTGTAGGAAGCTGCATGATGTTTAGGCAATTAAGAATACAGACACAGAACGTCGTTGTACTGTAGCTTCTACATAACCAAGAAAGCGAGCAAATCTTCCATGGCTTTCTGGACAACAAGTATGAGATACGTATATCTTGTGATTGACCCGATCTTTTAAAGTTTCATTCATCTGTGGGGGCAAACCTAAACTATCAGTTTCCCAACATGAAACATCCTTGAAACCTGCTAACAAATTTCTACTTCCTGTTTCAACAGACCTGACCCTAATCACTAATGGTGATCATCTTGAATCAGTCCCATAATCTGCTATAATGTATCTTTGAGATTGTAGCTGACCGCTCTTACCTACAGTAATAGATAGATTGATGGATGGATGGATGGATGGATGGATGGATGGATATAAGGAAAGAAAAAAAAAAGAGGGCAGGATATGATAGATAGATAGATAGATAGATAGATAGATAGATAGATAGATAGATAGATAGATAGATAGATAGATAGATAGATAGATAGATAGATAGATAGATAGATAGATAGATAGATAGATAATGATCCAGATGTGATTGAGAATGTACAGAGTGGAGCAGAACTGATGATTATTACAGGCGTTATTTACAGTATGTATACCCGTAATGATTAGCATTCAGCTAGTTTGTCTGGTCAGAGTTATTATCATGCTAGCTAACATTTGCGAGATTAAGTCTTATAGCTGTTGTTAGTTCGGCTTATCTAATGTTGTCCCACGTTCTTTGGCAATAAAGACGTTAAATCAGGGTGGGATCTGAGGTTGGCTGAATATTTTCTTTCATCAATCTTTCTTGTACTTTTGAGTTCATTATTTGAACCCGAGTGAAAGATGTGAAACTGTACCTCAGCACGTGATTATTCATTCCAATGAGTAATTGTACTTTTTTAAAGTAAAGAATTTGGGTTCTTTTGCGCTTGACAAGGTTACCGCCAGAGACTAGCGTTTGTATCCTCAGAGGTAAAGGATAATAACATTTTTTTAATGAATGTGCCAAAGTGTAAAATGAGTCTAGACCTCTTTAACAGATTTGGCATTGATGGATCTTATGCACAATCATTTCCCTCTCATATTTATGTGGAAATTAGCTGCGGCTCTGTCAGAGACTCCACTCCTTATTCGGAATTGATCAGGCTTCCCGTCCAGTTTAACCGCGTAGCAGTTTAATTTATTTGCACAAAATAACGTTTCTGAGAATAAAAATCACACCACCACATCAGTGGAGAGACTCGTGCCCCTGTAGAGACATAGCAGTGGCCAGGCTTTGAAGTGGATGAGACTATAGAGGATCATCTTTCATGATCTGAACTGGTGACATCTCATGAAGTGTAGACGATGGGCGACAGCATGGAAGCCTTCTGGTTCTCATGCATAATGCTCTTTGTGATCGGAGAGCGTTTTCTACCAACCTGCGAGATATGAGATGGGAAATCAGGAGGATCAGGGGATCAGGAATATCGGAACGGATAGCTTGAGCGGAAAACGAAGAAGTGGGTTTGCAAAGGGAGAATTCTTTTAGCGATGGTGACTTATTTTCCATAAAGCAGTGTGTCATGGTAGTTCAAGTTACCTGAAACAATCATGTTCAGGTATGCAGGTATATAAGTGTGGAATGCATAATTAGAGTTTGGAAGGGATTCAGTATGTAAATACACAAATCTGCATTTGTATGCAAGTAAGCAAATATGTACATAAGTATAAAAACGTGCAAATGATCGTGTACTAAACTGCACAACTTGGCTTTTATGCCAATTTGAATTCACTGATCACTGATTCATCTAAATAGACACGTGGACACTAATGTCAGGACGACTTTGGTATTCCTCTACGAGAAGGAGATGTGTTTTCCACGTCTCGTCACGGCACTTCCACTCAACCTCTGCTCCTCTCTTTGCTGAGGCTCGGAACGCTGTTCCTCTTCACCTCTGCTTCATCCCGGCCCTGATTATCTCCCAAACTGTCCACGTCGCCGTCCATTTGTTCGTCTCTGAGAGCGCACATGCTTGGAAGTCGCCCCGCTTCACCTCCGCACACACAGGCGTGAGCCGCTCTTCTCTTATTAAATTTATTTTTTTCTTTTACAAATTCAAAAGCCTTTCTCTGTGAAATCTTTGTCTGTATTAGAGCGAGCGTGCTTGAAGAACCCTGTAGGCTTTCAGTTTAATAGAGCGCTGCTGAAAAATCCATGCGCTGGACGAGAAAGAGAAAAAAGGAAAAGAAAAGAAACAAGGCAGTATGTTTTATCCTCCAGACAATGAATGCTTTTTGAAATAAACCATGTTTTTTCTGCATACATCTCTCAGAGAGCGTTCGCTGGCTAATAGCTCGGGGAAAATCCTTTGTACGTGGCTGGAAATTTATTTGTTACGACTGCTAGTCGTTTTTATCCACTGTTTGCTGTTTTCTTCTCTTCGACTAAAGGACAAGTGATTGGCTGCATCTCTGGCTGCGGCTGGCAGCCTGTTAGAGGCGTTCTGGCCGGGCCTCGCGCGCTGACGGGATCATATTCATTTTTCAGCAATGAGGAATTCATTTTTTGTCGCAGGTAGCCATGGGGACACAACACAAGATATTCGCCAGGACACTGAAATCCCATCGCGAGTGCAGGCTTTAGGCATAATTATACAACTGCATATTTCTTTCATAATGACTAGGAAGAAACACGACAATATTTCATTTCATTTAAACATAATGGGTGATATTTGGACTTCTATTGCTGTTCTCTACCTGCACAAGCTTTACATCAGATATGCGGTTGATGTATACGATCATGTGATCAAGTTATCTATTTGCATAAGATAGAACATAAAGATAAACGCACAAGTAAATCATTTAAAACAAACACATTACAAACTAGTAAATAAAACCTAAAATAAGTAACTGATACAGACACTAGATAGATAGATAGATAGATAGATAGATAGATAGATAGATAGATAGATAGATAGATAGATAGATAGATAGATAGATAGATAGATAGATAGATAGATAGATAGATAGATAGATAGATAGATAGAAACCAAATAAACTGATTAATAAATAAAAAAGTAAATATCTAAATGTGTAAATAAGTAAACAATATAAATAAAACAAAATATAAAAGTTGATGTAAAAAACAAATTGTTCGAAATGCACACATAAATTATAAAAAAAAAATATTACACAATACACAAATATAAAAAAAAAAACATAAATATGTTAAAAAGATTGTAAATAATCAAAACCTAGAAAAAACAACTAAAAAAGAGAGGATAGATAGATAGATAGATAGATAGATAGATAGATAGATAGATAGATAGATAGATAGATAGATAGATAGATAGATAGATAGATAGATAGATAGATAGATAGATAGATAGATAGATAGATGGATAGATAGATGTGTAAAAAAGAAAACAAAAAATGAAATTAATAATTAATCAATTTATTTGATATTAAAAATAAATCAATACACAAATAAACTAATTAATATACATGAATAAAAAAAACAACATTTTGCCATAAAAGTTGGAGACACAATTGTCAATGCTCCTGTGCATGTCAAAGCCAGCTTCATGAAGATATGCTTTATATGGGTTGAAGTGGAAGATCTCCTGCTTTTGAGCTCTCAACTCAACCCTGTTGAACGTGATGAAGTTCTCCTCACCTCACCTTCATCAGTTCTTGACTTTACTTACACCCTTGTGGCTGAATGTATCTCCAGAAATCTCCACAAATCTAGTGGAACATCTTCCCAGAAGAGTGGAGGTTATTATAGCAGAATGATGGTCAGGTGTCCAATTTATTTGATCATATAGTGTGTGTGTGTGTGTGTGTGTGTGTGTGTGTGTGTGTGTGTGTGTGTGTGTGTGTGTGTGTATAATAAATGACAAAAAATTTGTAAAAAAAATTTATGATTACATTAGTATTTGTTATAATAAGGTTATATTTGTGTGCACTGCTGTTTATTTCGATGGCTACCTTTCTGAGGAACATCAGAGCAGACCAGGAAGATAATAAGAGGATGGTGAAGCTCAGACTGAGCCACAGCCTGAGACTTTCAATGAGTCCATTGTTTACCAAATAGAGCTGCCTCTGGTCTTTTGTCGGCTAAAAAAGAAGCACACACACTGTGTGTGTGTGTGTGTGTGTGTGTGTGTGTGTGTGTGTGTGTGTGTGTGTGTGTGTGTGTGTGAGTCAACCCTGACTACTGCACTCAGAGGGAAGAGCATATGTCTGTCATGGCCTTGCAACCTCACACCAGAGATAGATGTCACCACCTGAAAGAGCTGAGTGCAAAAAAGATGGAGAGCTGCCCTGAGAAAACAAGAACATAGTAAGAGAGCTGCAAAGTCAGAGAGAGAGATGGAGGGAGAGAAAGAGATGGAGAGAAAAAGGCCTGGTAATGAAAACACCAGCTGTCATGGGGTGTTGTGTAGCTCACTGAAGTGGTGTGAATGGTTCCGTGCTGATAATTCGCTGTGATGAGTCTGCAGCGCAACGTAGTACACAAACACACACACACACACACACACACACACACACACACACACACACACACACACACACACACACACACACACACGCAGACTTCAGTCAGGAAGAACAGAGCGTGCTCAATTCACCATAAACCCTCCCTGCTAATGTCAACACGATACCTCAAAGCAAACACTTCCCGCGCCTGGTCCCTATCACGCAGCCCCAGATCGCTGCGATTGTGCTCAAGGTTATCGCGCATATTGTAGAAAATTCCTTCCGCGCTCATGCTCTCGTGCAGATAAACAGGGAAAACGAGCCGAACATGAAAGGTGTCTCAGTTTCACACTTTTTTTGAGGTTTCATGATCGACGCCGAAGCTCCTCGTAGCTTATTTCTGTCATTTAAGAGAGACATTTAGTCATTTATTTACAAAGATTTCGCTTTCAACGCAAAAGAAAATTTGTTACTGTACTTGAGTAGCTTTTTCACGTATCTGTATTTTACTGTAGTGTTTCCATTTGGGAAGACTTTTACTGTAACTTCACTACATTCAAATGTGACCACAAGTCAAATATTTAACGTTTTTACTCAACTGCATTTAGTGAAATCAGTCATTTCTTTATATTTAAGAGAATAAAAACGTAACCAGTCAAACAGCTCTGTTATGAACTTGTTCTGATCGTTTGGTGTATCTACTGATTACCAACATACAGTTCAGCATCAGTTTAACATCAAGCAGAACATTTACAGAGGAATAAATGATGAAGAAACTCCAGACTCGAACTCACCACAACACACGTGACCTCATTTACACCATTTTTATCAAGTAATTGAAAAAAGGTTTTGTGCTCGTGATCACTGTAATAGAAATCATTCAGTGTTTGAGTTTTAATATCATTCTATGAATAGATCAGTGTGCTAAGAGTCACAGAGTCTTTACACATAAACTGAGGTGATTAAGTAAAGAGTCCTGTGATAAAAAATTATAACAAGAGCATTATAGTTATAATAAATCTTAGTACTTTCGATACTTAAGTTCATTTAAGGGCAAATAATTTTGTACTTTTACTCAAGTGAAAGTTTAAAGGGAGACTTTTACTTTTACTGGGTGAATCTCTACTTTAACTCAACTACATAGTTTGTGTATTTCATTCACCAATGCTCTCGTTATTATATCGGCCTTTCAACAAAATTGTACGAATATTTTACGTTTCACGCGGCAGGCCAACGTTGCAGCCTTTGCTCCGCCCTCCACTCGAGTTCCGGAGCTTGTCCATGCGTCTGCTGCCACATACATATATATACTGTATAGATCATATTCTCTATTACCTACATCCTATATTGAATATATTTTATACCAAAAAAGCATCTAATACCATGTGGTATTATTTGATGTAACTCTACTGTGTTGTTAAGACTATAGGGACATATATATATATATATATATATATATATATATATATATATATATATATATATATATATATATATATATATATATATAAATATTAAATATCTATTTATAACCTGTGTATTCTATGAAGCTTCTTTGTGACAATGTCCGTTGTTAAAAGCGCTCATTAAGCAAGAATTCAGTTACACAGGATGGTACATTAAATTGCACTGTTTGGCTAAATGATGTACTGTAAATAGTTATATTATTAACATATTACAGTATAAATTACAGTATACTACCCCACCATTCTTTAAGACTTCTGGGTAGGCTAGGCCATGTCTCGGCAATGACATGAATACGATGGTGTCCTCAGAAGACTTCTCCATCGTAAGTTGGGGAATACCTGTATTTATAGGTTCTATTGTCAGCTCGTCATCACCTGGAGGCAAGTTCACCCTAAAGTAGAGAGAAAGTGAAGTTCATTCCAAGGATTCTGAATAAAACCCAATCAAAGAAAACTTCAGAAAAGGCCCATGAGAAGAAAAACAAAGTACCACAAAAGGTGGTCACTTACAGGGAGCCCAAAGTTGTAAATTTTTTGTGACTTGTGAATCAAAATTTTGCAGGAAGCTGCCATTGTGAATAGTTCCACCCCTATAACAAAATTAGCCACATTGCACTAATCGTCAGCATAGCCTCGTGCTTTGAAAAACTGATCTTGAATTGACTTTTTTGATATCAGATCACATTGAAATCTAGCCTCTAATCTATGACTCGAACCCGCCGCATTTTTTCAACGGCAACTCCTGCTTGTCTGAAGTCATGGGGGCGGGGCTTAACACATTCCCACCATCCACAGACTCCTGTATGTTTTGCCTGAGCCAATGATTGGCTAGCGTTGCTGTAATTGATGGGTGAAAAGAGAGAATACGCCCACTCTTCCATTCCTTTCATCATTCCTTGCTTTATAGACTGAATGCACAGTCTGCAATGCGAATCCTTCATAACCTTCCTGTGATGTTCAAAAGGGTTATGGAGTTTCGTTATCTCTTACATAAAGAAAGGAATGTCCTTTTCTCTGTGATGACACAATCCAAAAAAACATGTCTCTCTTCACATTACAGCCTGCGTACGGTTTTTCGGGCACAGCCCAGAGTACGACCTGCATATTAATGTCTTCTGCTAAATCGTGTCTGTTGCTTTTTCGCACGTTTAATTGCTATTCTCCTTGCTTTCTCCTTCTCCGCCTTGCTCATTATTAAATCATTACACTGTTAATAATAACGATAATACGATGACAAGCTCCTGAACCACAATAACAACGCAACAGCATCCGAACGCCTGGAAACCAACGCGGTGCTTGAATCCAGAATTACAGCACTGAGAAACATGCTGGGGAACCATGAAGGCATGTTCGGGAATATTGTCAGGTTGGAATATGGAAGTCATGGGTGGAGCTTTTCTTTAGAAGCTTCTTCAAAAGAGGAGGATATTCGTAGAAATGTAGCCCTCAGTGATCATTTGACAATCAAGGACAAACAGCGCTTTAGAAGCTAGCGAGCTCCATTTTCTCTTCTCTTCTCTCTCCACCCAGCTTCAGTTTACTCAGCTCCTTTTTGAGCCAAATAGGAAAAGGTGACGTAGTTCAGTTCTCTCGAGCTGTAGCACGAGTATCCGGGATGGAAACAAGCTCATTTTGGTGCTGCTTGAAGGATGGACAACGCCTCGTGTCCCAATTTCATGCCACTCAGGGAGCCTCCATTGGGGCACGGCTAGTCAGCTAACCTCCAGCCGACCTTCGTTCTCTTTGTCTCTCCTTTTCTTTTTCTTTTTTTCCTTCACTTAACTCTCTTCCACAGTTAGCACAGATCACTGCTGGGAATCTTAACCACATGTCGGATCGGGCTTCCAGATTTCGAGCAGCATGCTTAAATTAGCTGACAAATTAGTTGCCCTTTGGACACCAAGATGGAAGAACTTGTATGCTGAAAAAAAGGTTTTGATTGGAGTAGGACGGTCTCCCAAGATGATATTTTAAATAAAGTGATCTGACCAGCTACAGTACCAGTGAAAGGCAAAATCCTTTGTTCCTGTACTTATGTACATTTTTCCAGGATAAGTACTTTATCTGAGTATTTTTGATTAGGGTATTTTCCTTTACACCATTAGAATGTGGAATATCTCACTCTATTCACATGAACAGCCTAAACGTCTCATTCAGACTACAACGTCGTTCATTGTTTTTCACATATGCAATCCATTTGAATTTAATTAAAATCAATCAAGATCTTAAAAAAAAAAAAAGTAAAATTTTCTGAGCAAGTGTTGATCGATAGCCCCTTAAGAAATCCTGTTGTTTTTTTTTTTTCGTTTATTAGCGACAAACTTATAATTATTAGGAACAAACTTATACATTCTGTTATACAACGTTGTAACCGCTTCATCTCTGTAAAGCTGCTTCGAGACAATGTCCATTGTTAAAATTGCGATACAAATAAAACCGAATTGAATTGTATTGAATTTAAAACTTTTACTAATGTTAACTTCAGAGTTCTTCATCCAGCACTGCATCGAAAACACCGTCACAGAGAAGTTGCTGATGAGGAAACAAAACTACACAACTCATTAATTTGCTCAAGTAATAATAATAATAGTTAACCACGTTGGAATGATAGTCTACCATTTTTGCAGTTATTTGTTTGATGTTCTATGCTGATTAATACAATAACACAAAATATTACTCTAGATTCATTACATAATGCATAATTTAAAACGTTCAGTCTTTTCCTGTAGTCTGTAGCACCGGTTGTCGCCACAATGGTATATTTTACTCCTGGTTTAAGGTTTTCTAGATTAAAAGAATTTTTACTTCCCCTTGAACAAAAATCAATGCCTTGTTTAGCTTTAACAGGCAGGACCTCTGATTGCCTTCAGTGCTGATGTACATGTCTCGATGGACTTTTTTCTATTACACGATTCTCGATATCAGACAGAAAATCCTCACTATGGTCTACAAAAATAAAGCGGTTAAGTATCAGCATCACAACCTTTTTCTTTTGCAATGTTCTCTTGGTTTTTAACCGAATAGAGTCGAGGTCATACACTATATTGCCAAAAGTTTGCAGGCAACTGGTCATAAGTACGGTATGTGCTTTTTTGGTATGGGTGCATTCCACATTTAGTCCTGATTTGCTCTTATTATTCCCCCCACTCTTTTGGGAAGATGTTGCACTAGATTTTGGAGTGTGCTTGTGGAGATTTGTGCTTATTAAACCACGAGAGTTTGTAAAGTCAGGTAGTGATGTAGGTGAGGTGAGGAGGTCTGAGGTGAAGGGTATCTCAAAAGGTGTACAATAGGGTTGTGACAACTTTTATAACAGGAGCTCTTCCTCTTCAAACCATGTAAAGCAGATCTTCATGGAGCTGGCTTTGTGCACAGAGGCATTGTCATGCTGGAAGAGGTTTGGGTCTCCTAGTTCAAGTAAAGGGAAAATATCAAGCTGCATTCGAAGACAACCGATAGAAATGTGTGCCTTCAGCTTTGTGGTAAAAAAAAATGTGTGATGACTAGCCGAAAGACCAGAGCAGGTGTGTCAGAATGGGATTTGCCTAGGGTTTGGAAACACTTAAAGAAACCCAACTGAGGACTCGTTTGACTCATCCCTGTACTCCGTTTCAGCGTGTTATTTAACATTATGGGAACCCATAATGAGACGCTTCTAATTTACGAGCGCATCGTGTAATTTGTGACTCGTAAATGCCTCGCGGTCAGCGTCAACAGCGTGCCTGCGTGGCCAAGAGGGGGAGTGCGGCATGCGAGAGAGATGGCTGTGTCAGCGTTAATCGGCCTCGGGTCGAGCTAAGTATACGACGATACAATTAAGCCGTTCTCATTTTTCTGAACGATCACATTTTTTACAGACAGGGTTTTAATAACTAAAGAGATCACTGCAGCACACGAATGGCATCTCCTGGGCTCAGGTGGACGTTCTTGACGTGCAACACGTATAGACGAGCGGTTCAGACACAATAGGCTTACACAGATAAAGGATAAATAGCTCAGTTCTGGAAGTACCAGCTCTGTGAGAGCCACTGGTACACTGTAGGCACTCAGGCTGTGTTGGTGGTGGTAATTTTTGACAGCGAATCAAACACGGGTACGACAGACAACTGCGATACCGGCGGCAGATGTTTCCTGCACACGGCTAAATCTATTCCCAGAACCTCCGGCGTGGATACGACATAATGCGCATCTCATCAGTCATGGTTGCGAAAGATACATTAAGGATTCAATCTGATACGATTCAGCGGCGCTCGGATTTATTGCGATCCATTACGATGTAGTAGATTTATAAGCTGCGGCACTCGTTTGCTTGAAAAAAGGTTAAAGTGGGTCAGTGAGGGCCGTGCGAACTGGACCGGGTTATACAGACTATATAAAACTGTAGCGTTCATCTGTATTGTTTGATATTCTCAGGAACCTAATTGACGTAAAGTACCCTGTGGTGACTTTCTCCATCGTGCCATAAGATACATACTGTACACTGTACTGTAGTCTCTTCTATTTGGTACTCTGCCCATCACATGGCCTTTCAGTGAGGCTCTGGGGTATAAAAAAAGGCATCGATTGTATGATCTTTATCTCTTCACCATCAGTTTTTTACCCTCTCGCTGTCCGTTGACTCTCTTCAATTCTATTTCGAGTCAAGTCAAGTTTATTTTTATTGCGCTTTTCACAACATTTGGAAAGCAAACAGTCGTCTGGAGTGTTATCTTACATGGAATGGTCTGCCCAGTCACCACACCTTCATCCCACACCTTTCGCATGTTTTACAAGAACCATTATTAAAGAAAGTATTAAATGTTTGGAGAAATGATATTACTAGATGCCCAGAGTGTGTAAAGCTGTTCCTCATGCTAAGGGAGGATTTTCAAAGGAAAATAAAAGTTGAAATTCTGGACATTTTATATATTTGTTTGGTGATAAAAAAAAGTCCAAACTTTTGACATGCACAAGTGTACTTATTTCTATCCATGGCCATAGGACAGCAGAAGACTAAGATTTCACTTATCCAGCCTGATTCCTTTCCAGCAGTATGTATTTAATTGTTAGGAAAAAGACTGAAGGACATTTCCACCTTTAAATATATGTATTTCTTCCATTAAGGTTAATAAATGTTTTAAAGCAAAAAAAAAAACAACAACAAGAAAAACAATGAGAACTCAATAACCAGCTTCATAACTAGAATAAGAAAAATTGATACTTTATGCCTCTGTTGTTTGGGGTCACTTTACAGTGAGAGAAGTTCTCCACCGTCCTCCGCATTTCCCTTCATCACCCCGTGCTGAATCCCTAGTCAGATCAAACAAGGCCTGAGACAGCTTCCTGTCAGAGCGAGTCAGGATAAGTGTAGCTGAAGATCTTCAGCGAGTGTAATTTCATAAGCAGCAGCGAGAACGCCGTCTCTATTCAGCTAATGTGATTACTGCTATTTCCCAGTGCGGACCGATGCACCCGCTAATCTAAAAAGAACACCTGTGCCTCGTCGAAATGCAAATAAACGCTGCGACGGAGGCACCGCGAGCACTTAAACGCAACCGGAGGACACCCCTGGTCCCCGGTGACCTCTAGGTGGAATGTTCAGTGTGTACATTTTAATGAAGTTTTATTGGCAAAAAATCGAATGGAATGTTGGACACAAATCGATTTGGTGGTTGAGAAGAGGAGGAACAGCGAGGGAGAGCAGTTCTATCCAGAGCGGAAATGCAGGAAGTGACCAACCGCATTAGTCTGAGGAGCCTTTGCATTGACCAAAAGCTGCCCGATTCCTTATCAGAGATGGGAAGTCATGAAGTACAATTACTTTGTTACTGTTCCTAGGTAGATTTCCATTATTCATTTTTTGGACAACTTTTTACTTTCATCAATTCAGTTTTTCTGTACTTTCTCCATTTTCAAACAAGGCTAGTTTTGGTGACATGATCAATATTTTTTCTTCTTATTGCGCTGTTTTCAGCACATCAACCAGTTTCTTGTAATTGCTTGACTTTTTCGATCTCCCACTGGTGTATCTTTTTCGGTCTCTCCCACAATACAGACGTAGACTGGTTGACGAAGCTCACAATGAGCAGACAGAAGACAACAAGAAGTCTGGGGTTAACGTGGATGAGACAGAGGGAGTCAGTGATGTAAACATGACTGAGAACAGAGACATTCCTGATCATCATCATCATCTTTTTTCTGCTTGTGTTCTATATGGTAGATGTTCAGTCTGGATACATTCATTAGGTAACACCATTTGGAATTCTTTTGTATTAATATATTATAATTTGAGGTTTAGTTACCAGCGTGACACCAAAACCTGTAGTAAGAATGTCTACTTTTTACTGAAGTACATTTCAGAACACAAACTTCCCAAACTTACTTTAACCAAGCTGCCACTCCTGTGCCCCAGAGCAAGGCCCTTGACCTCATAGCTGCTCAGTTGCATAAAATAACAACATCTGCAGAATGCCATAATTGTAGATATCAGCAAGACAGAATCGGACCATCAAATCCCATCATTTTATCTCTGAATTTCAAATCAGGTGGATGGAAAAAGCAAGAGTCCCACCTCTGAACGCTTGCTCTCCAAGCTGTCTGCTCTAAAGTTACATGCTGCCCAGCCAAAGTGCACTTTGTCATAGCAAGGCAACAAAACACCATAAACCTGCTTTATTGCACGGTCGAGAGGCACTTCACCAGCGAGTCCTTTTTTTAATTTAATGAATGACCCATGTTCATTTATCCATGCACATATAGAACCAGAGAACCCCCTCCAGCATGTGCTCCACACTCCCAGTGCTCCTATGAGCCACAATTGTAAACGGCCAAATGTTTTACAGCAGCCGGGACGCAGGAACGGGTTTACAGTACCGTCGCATCCTGGTTCTGTTCCAGCAGCTTCACTTGACAGATGCAAAATGAGGGATTTCGTTCGCTTTTTATTTTTTGTATTTTTTTTTACATCAGGCACATGCAGAGATTTCACAGCCGTTTTGTGAGCCATAAACTACAGCTAGTTAAAGGAAGGAGTCTAGATGTAAAATTTGATTTTCTCCATTTATTTAAACACATCGACTAAGACATGAGGACTGTTTGTCAGTGCAGCCCAGTTTAATAAGGTTGAGGTCAGAGCTCTATAGCAGGAGATCTTCCACATATATCTAACCCATGTAAAGCTTATCTTCATGGAGTCGGCTGTTGTTATGCTGGAACAGGTTCGGGTCTCCAAATTCAAATGGAGGGAAAATTTAATGCCACCGCATTCAAAGACATCCGATACAATTGTGTGCCTCCGAGTTTGGTTGAACAAATTGGGGAGGAAAACGTTCATGAAACTGAATGAATGATGGTGAGGATGAGGTGCTGGAAAAGTCACTTTTGGCCATATAGTATTTGAGTTTAAGTAGATCACAAATTGCACAAAAGGAAAATCCAAGAAGTTACATGATGCACTTTTGCGTATGTTTAAACACCGATCAGGCACATTATGACCACCTGCCTAATATTGTGTTGGTCCCCCTTTGTTCGCCAAAACAGTTCTGACCCAATAACTTTAACAATAACTAGATAATAACTTCAAAAAACGTTTTAATAATAACTAAAAAAACAACGTTTATAATAACAGGAGCTTGTCTATTGGATCGGACCACACGGACCCAAACACGTCAACATTCAAGACAAAATGTTCACTTGCTACCTAATAAATAAATCCCACCCACTAGACCAAATTCATATACTTCTTTAAAGGCGTATGCAAAAATATTTACAGGAAAGGATTTTAGCTGAAACCGACTCTTTTTATTGGCAGCAGCCTCGTTATATTCGTAGCCCCTGTTTGGTATGGCAGCTGATCCGCATTTACATTTGCATTCAGGGAAAAATTCGGTACATGCGATTTGCCTGCCAATGAATATTTGAACATCGGTGGAACTTTTGCAGCAGCAGGCCAATAAAAGTGCGAATGCCTCTGATAAAAGCCGAGCTTTAGGACGCAATGAAAAAAACATTCGAGACAGGTGGAGGATGCGCTGGCAGACTTCAAAGCCGCGACACTAAGACGAGGGGACGAACGGCGCATGAAACTTTAATGGGGCGCTTTTAAAACTTCGATTATAATAAAAACGGCTTTCCGAAACAACACAGGGAATCTCTCGGACGGAGAGCTGATCATATAGAACGCTCTTTCTTCCTGAAATATGTATCCTCACATTACAAATCTGATTTGACCCAAAGTGTGTGTTTTTTTTTCTTAGCCATTGGCGCTTTGATAGCCATGAATTATAAACAGCAGCAAATGGAGAAAAAAGGGGGAGTTTTCAAACAATACTGCCATTGTTTTATTAATGCTTCGCTGTCTGCCTGGAGCTTTGGATCTATCTGTAAGAAGGAAATTGGGGGGAAAGAAAATCTCTTCTTGTATCCTGAAGTGAAGTGAAATTCATCGGGGACAAATTTACACCAGGACGGTGATGAATGCGATAGATCCTCAGGAAGAGCCGCTAAAGCAATTAGAGAAGAGACATTGATTAGGAGAGCAGGAGCCTCATTGGCTCGGGTCAGTAAAGGGATTTTCTTTAACACCGTTCACTCGTTTTACAATTACCTTCGTTTGCCAATGCTACAAAAACGCCGTTCCACCAGCTCAGTGGAAACATACGCAAGAATGGACAGGGTAGAACAATGATCAATGGTGAAGCTACTAAACACCACTATGACTTTATCGTCGTGGTTTTATATTTATTAATCTTCTTTATGTATAAATCATTTGAAAAACATTTTTATTGATTCTTACATTTTTTTCTTGAAATTTTGATATTTTAAAACTCTTTAATGTGACCCTAATATTAAATATTAATTATTTTAGCATATAAATGAACATGTATAGGACATTACACCTAAGATAGATAGATAGATAGATAGATAGATAGATAGATAGATAGATAGATAGATAGATAGATAGATAGATAGATAGATAGATATGAATATATGTATGTATATATGAACTATGAAAAGTTGGATCTGCTCTGCTATATATATACATATATATGTTCTATTCAAAGCAGTTCCAATTTTTTTATAGTTGAGACACTGCTTAAGAACTGGAATAATGGAGCTGAGGTTGAGGAACTGTTCACACATCGACAGTGGTTGATTAAAACATAAATAGATCATATCAATGTATTTATCACACTTCTGATCTCAATAGCATAAGCAATTTTATAAAAAAAAAAAAGTGTATATATATATATATATATATATATACAGTACAGACCAAAAGTTTGGACACACCTTCTCATTCAAAGAGTTTTCTTTATTTTCATGACTATGAAAATTGTAGAGTCACACTGAAGGCATCAAGGGCTATTTGACCAAGAAGGAGAGTGATGGGGAGCTGCGCCAGATGACCTGGCCTCCACAGTCACCGGACCTGAACCCAATCCAGATGGTTTGCAGAGTGAAGGCAAAAGGGCCAACAAGTGCCAAGCATCTCTCGGGGAACTCCTTCAAGACTGTTGGAAGACCATTTCAGGTGACTACCTCTTGAAGCTCATTAAGAGAATGCCAAGAGTGTGCAAAGCAGTAATCAAAGCAAAAGGTGGCTACTTTGAAGAACCTAGAATATGACATTTTTTAGTTGTTTCACACTTTTTTGTTATGTATATAATTCCATATATAATTCCACATGTGTTCATTCATAGTTTTGATGCCTTCAGTGTGACTCTACAATTTTCATAGTCATGAAAATAAAGAAGACTCTTTAAATGAGAAGGCGTGTCCAAACTTTTGGTCTGTACTGTATATATTCTATAACAATAAAGTATAATCATATAATAGAGAACATTAGAGAAGAATAGAGTACAGAACAGTAGAGTACAGATGAAGTGTACAGTATAATAGACTAGAGTTTTGGGTAGAGTAGAATAGAGTACAGTAGTGAAGAATATAGTATAACCCCAATTCCAAAAAATGGGTTAGGGTTAAAAAAAAAAAAAAAAAGGATTTTATATGCAATCTGTGCTGATGTTCTCCCTGAAACAGCCTCATATTAATTATAAATAAGTGCCCAATATTTATTAAAGGATATCCTCTGTCCTAAAGACTACCCCATGGTGGAAAACATCTGGGATTAACTGTTACAGAAACACTGACCCCGGAGACTCCTTCCATAAAAAGAAGAAATCGTTGTGTTGCTTTCGGGGTCGTCTCTATTACTAGAACCTTATTGCCGCTTTCCAGACCGAATGTTGATTGGCGATAATAAAAGTGCCGAAAGGTGAATTTCTTCATATCAACACGATATGGTTTTGCGGAACGAATATGCAGTCGAGCCCGATTACGAACGGATAATTCGACTTTTAATATTGAGGGTCACGCTTCCGTGTGAGTAGCGCATCACATGACTGTAAAGTGCGGAATTAGAATTTCCGTCAGCGTTATTGTTTCGTATTCATTTCGCGAATTATGCACGCTGGCGATGCATTATGCACGACGCCGCACGCCAGGCGTCCGATTCATAAGGAACGTAGCTAAAGCTGATAATAAATACCCAATTAAAATGAGTTTGCTCGGAAAGCCTGGCACGCAACCAGTCGACAAATCCTGTTTGATCGGGCCGAGCTCGCGCTGCAGACGGCCAATTTGAATTTTTTACCGACTGAAAAACACGAGCTTTCGCATTTGAGAGAGAGACAGAAAGAAAGAGAGAGAGAGAGAGAGAGAGAGAGAGAGAGAGAGAGAGAGAGAGAGAGAGAGAGAGAGCCCTGAAGTCTTGAGATCAGATCAGACATATTTTAATGAGCGCTCTCAGATTAGGAGTCGGAAATGCTAAACGTGTTCGGGATGTTTTTCTCCGCCTGAACGTCTCGAACGCAATGAACGACTGTGACGACAAATGTGTGTGGGATTTTGGAATTTTTGTGCCTGTCCTTAATATTGAGTAAAGTGTTTGTGTAGTAGTCATTTTATTATTATTTATAATACTTTATTGATGCTACAGGGCACAGAGGGCCTTGCTTCAAGGGCCTTGCTCTTCAAAACCGGGGGCTTGAACCCCCCCAGACCTTCCGATCAATAACCCAGAGCCTTAACCACTACTAATAGCAATAATAATAACGATGATGATGATGCATCTTTAAATCAAATCAATATCCTTCGGGCTTTAAAGGAAATGAAATCCCTATCTGTCTATGTATCTCTGCTTGAGATCTGGAAAGATCTGCAGCATGCACCGCTTCTCCGCTCGCTAGTGCCACAACGCTTTACCCGCTTCTCCTTTGAAGGCGCCGCACGATATTTGAGGGACATGAGAGGGAAATGAAAGCCTCGCTTTTCCATCTCCAGTCTGACTATTTACCTAATTACGTTCTACTACGGACGGCAGAGGAACACGGCTCACGCTCACGCGGCGGCCCCAGCCGGTCTCCGCTCCCGATGAGATTTATGTAGAGCGATACACCTAATAGCCGTTCCCTCTCTTTCTTGTTACTCGTCTTTCGTTGTCTCCATCTCTCGTTTTTTTTTTCCTCTCAGACTCACTTTTATCCTGTAGTTAATGCCATCTTTCTGTCCGTACTTCGGAAAAGATGATTAAACGAATTGTCACTGCAAGTGTGTGTGTGTGTGTGTGTTTACGTGTGTATATGCAAGCGGAGAAATAATGACTGGCGGGCTTTTATCCTACGCTCGTGTGTGTGTAACTGTTAGTCGCCTCAGACAGAGAAGCCAGAAAACAGCCGGAAAGTCTTTTCTTCATCCCTGTAGGCAGATATATAAAGAATAAAATGCTTCCTGGCTTAGTTATGTTGTTTTACTCCAGAGCAATTCTGATTGGTCAAGTGAGTATTGATTCATTATTCAGAACAGCAGCTTTGACATCCATCTGACGATCATATTAATGCTCTGGTTCTAATACATGATCATTTCAAGTGGAATAACTTACATACTTATTACAGACACTATATGAAGTACTTTTCCTGCCATATGTGGTTCTTCGCCAGATGGTTAGCGGAAATAAAGAGGCACACAATTGTACTGAATGTTCAAGTTCTGGTTTATTTCTAGAGCGCTTTTCACAATGCAAAGCAGCTTTACAAAATCTAAGAATTTTCTACCAAAAAAACTTTAATATTGGTAAATGATGTGTATTTATCCCTGCTGATGAAGCCTGGGGCGACTGTGAGAAGGAAAAACTTCCTTAGATGTATTAGTTGAAGTTGTGGAACCGGGAGCTCCTGAGCAACTCCTAAAATAGCTCAACATCTGAGATCATTATAGATCCAACACCAACTCCTGCATGCCAGAGCCTTTAAGTGTTCGATGAAGGAGAAACAGCAGAATGTTATTTTTGGAGTAGCGATTAAGAGGTAGTTTTTCCTCAAAGTCCAATGTCCAAACTCTTCATTAAGTGGGATCCAGATGGCGCTTGATGGTTCGGGATGTTTGCGGGTGTTAGCATCTACTCCATGAAGGTCCATTATATTTGATCAGATGTACTAGAGCACAAGGTTATGATATGTGTCCACCTAGCTGTAAAGATTTGTCTTTGGAGGTCCAAGCATTCAATTTTCCCTTTATGTCTATGGCATTTGGCTGATGCCCTCATCCAAAGGGGCCACTTAGAAGTGAGCAGTTCAGGGTTGAGGGTCTTGCCCAGCAGTGGTAGTTTGGTTGTGCTGGGATTGGATCGTATGACCTTCCGATCCAAGGTCCAATACCTTAACCATTGAGCTACCACCTCCTGTGGTACCACTCCTTTCACATGCATTAGAAGACCCAAGGTTCCCAAGTCTCTTCCAGAATGTGCACAAAGCCAGCTTCATGAAGATATGCTTTATATGGGCTGGAGGTAAAGATCTCCTGCTATAGAGCTCTGACCTCAACCCTACTGAACATATTGAATGTGAACACTGACTGAACCCCAGCTCTCCTACCCTTGACTTTACAAACACCCTTGTGGCTGAATCTCTACAAATCTCCACAAAAACACTCCAACATCTAGTGGAGCATCTTCCCAGAAGAGTGAAGGTTATTCTAACAGCAAATAGATATGGAATGGTGTGTTTAAAAACCACATACCCATCTTATGCAATAGCAGTGCTTTGCTCGAGACGGATGTAAGGGCCGGGACTATGATACAAGGCACACGTATGTCTTCAGAACAAAGCAGTTTACACTCTGGTTTCTCTGTAACAGGAAACGCTGTGATAACGTAAGCGATAACAGGAACTCATTTACTTGATGGACGTCCAACAACAAGGAAAGTAACTCAATATGGATAAAAAATATAACATACATTTTTAATAAGTCAATGCTGCTTGCCCTGATCTGGTGTAAGAGTGTAAAGGAAATACACAGTTTGTATCCATGTACTCCAGGGTTTTGAGTAAAAAACACCAAATAAACAAATCAGCAACAAAGACAAGAGACGTGATTATGAAGAGTCAAGATAGAAAATCTATTCAAAATTACACGGCTCACAACAGGTGGAAAAACTGCCAGACATAATGGCAAGGTTCAAGTCTGTGTGTGATTTCTAGCCAAATCAATTCAAAAAAAGGGCGCCCTCTGGAGCACGGGAAGAGAAGGGTCTGGGATAGATTTCACTGCATCATCTTCCTATAACACCATTCCTCCCTGTACAGTATATAATCTAATTCCAGTGTTTATTATTATTATTATTATTATTATTATTATTATAGAAAAGGGGTGTCCAATCCTTCCAAAAGGGCAAGTGTGGGTGCAGGTTTTCATTACAATCAAGCAAGGGCTTTCATATTCAATTCGAAACACATCGTGTGTTGTGGTGTTAGACTAAAGTAGATATCCTTGAGTTACTAGTCAGTATCCAGCCTTCTCGCTTCACTGCTGCAATCCAAGCGTCATGTTTTTTTGTTTTTTTTTCAAAATCTAAACACTTTCATTTTCATCAGCAAGTTAGTTCCTGGCCTAGGAGAGCATCCAAGCACCGAACAACATGATGCTGGTTTAAATTTTGAGTCGCAGGAATAAATAAACTGTGTATAACGAGATCACTGTGTATAAGCCGTCTCGTGCCAATGCTTTGAATGCGCGCGTTCGCTAACGGAAACGTCCAAGGACCAAAGACGTCGCTTGATTACATAAACGAATGGACCTTCAAATGGCCTATAATTTCCCTTGAGCCTTTATGTAATTCTTGCACTCTGATTCTTAGCGCTCTGAAATCGCTGTGGTATAAAGGAAATAAAGCACAATGTGTTATCCTTCAATGTTACACCCCCATGTTTTATTCCTTATATATAAACCAATGCTGTCATTGTAACCACCACATTCCAACTTTGTGAAATAATCATGGTTTCTTAAATATTCAGGGAGCATTCTGTCCTAAGATGATTTCAGATTTCCAGACTTGCAACAGACAAACCCACGCCTGAAGCCTCCACTCTGGGCTTAATTCTGTAAATCATTCTCTTTCTGTCTTTCTCCCTTTCTCTCGTTTTTTCTTTTACTCTGACTTTGAAAGCGGCGCGTGTAAAGAGTTGGTTTGAGCAATGAAAGCCCTCCGCCGATGCTGCGCTCTTTTGACAGGCAGATGCGGCGATGCTCTTCTCACACCTGAGATGCACATTTACACTTCAAAGCCTCCCGTGTGTTTGTTTAAGATCTTCAGCCGGCACGTATTCATGGAGGGAGGTACAAAGAATATATAAATAAATTAATAACATAAATGCAAACGAAAAAAAGAAAAAAATTACCATCTTATTTTTTTTCCCCTGTTGTTAATAGTTCTACGGCACAAATATATATCTAATGCAATTCGATGTTTCTATATAGCTTGTATAAAGTATAAGACACATGCCAGATGGACATGATTTTATTTGATTAAAATTAATATGTATTAATATGTATTAATAGTGAAATCAAATTCAACATGGCGCATGAAGCAAAATATTCTTGTAAATGTTTTAAAGTAATTATTGTGTTTTAAATTATGTAAATCATCAGGACACTAAACAGAACTTTTGCTATGTTTCCACACGGACCGTTTTAATTGCCGGATGGCACATTTTGGTGCTCGATTTGAGATGTGGTGCATCAGTAAAGCAAATGTTTATGGATAATTTTTTTTTTTGTATCTGAGTAAAGTAAGGAGATTGTGAATAAATGTGTGCTCCATTGAAAGTTTTAATTTGGCCTCTTATACATTTATTATACATTTTTATTTGGTCAAACTGAAATGCAAGGCGCATTAATAAAAAACGCGTTATTAACGCCTACATGTTGACAGCCCGAGTAGAAATACTAGTATTTTTTTCCCCTCCTGAAATTTTCCTATTGACAAGGCCATGTCATACTGTATCGTATTATACATTACATCATATAATGCTGATACCATCAATCCTCCATTGCATATTGAGTGCCATATTTCAGAATCCACATCATTTAATCTTAGTGGTTTGTGTGCACCTGATCCTATCGTTGATTGCTTATTACAACAAACTACATCTGAAAAAAAAATCTAATTGAAATCATCCAACAAGACCACGAATGCAACTGTAATTCTGTCAAAATGACAAAGAAGGTCCACTAGTGCATGCACTGGCTCCGAAACCTTCCCCCTGCAATTCGGTCTGCCGGTCCGGTTATACACAGCCATAATGGAATCAGCCATCGCGTCCCCCGTTTCCATCTGGCTCGGTTCTGCTTCATCAAACTTTATGCGGAAATTACACTGCATTGTGCATTGTGCTGAGAAAATCTTTCCCTGCCATCATCCTCCTTTCACTGATGTGTACTCCTCTCAAGTGAAGGGGGGGGGAACAGCCAAGTAGACCGAACCTGAAACAGAGCTTTAAGGACTAGGAGAAAATTTGAATCTTCAAATAAATGACTCCAAAGATATTTAGAATCAAGGAGACCTAAAACCTTGAAACTAGGACTTGCCACAATACATTTATGACATTTGGCCGACACCGTTATCCAGAGCATATTGCAGGTATCTCAGTTATACAGTTAAGCAATTGAGGGTTAAGGGCCTTGCTCAAGGGCACAGCAGTGGCAGTTTGGTGGTATTACCACTTCCTCTATAGATTGAGACTAAAAGTCTAAAATATTTTTACAACTCAAAAGCCAGAGCCTACAACTAGGACTACTCAATATTTACAGCCATACAATGGATCAAGAGTTAACTCCCTAAAGGCTACAATTAACCAACTTTCAGACTGAGCAATACAGTCTCATAAACAAGGACTAAGAACTAATAAGAGTAATAAATACAGAAATTAGACATGCTCTGAGCAGGAGGGAAATAAAGAGTAGGTGCAGTAAAAACTGGGACTGACCAGGAGTCAGAACCCTAAAATAAAAACCAGAAAGAAGCAAAAAAATGTGAACAAAGTAGAACTAGCACTAAAGATTTGGTGTAAACCAGAATCACATCTTTAGAAATAAGGACCAGATGAATGCCACAGCTAATTAGGAACTAGGAGTTGGCGACTGCGGCAATTGTTTGGAACCAGTGCAATCTTTTTTTCGAACCCTTTACAATTCGTTATAACGAAGCAGTGGAGTTGTGCGCAACGAGCGTTCGCTGTATAACATGTTATAAGAATAATGATAGTGTAAGGAAATTTTTGCGCCATTACCGGTTAGCAGGTCATGATCATGTCCCGTCTGCTAAATACAAAGAAAAAGAAGCAAACTCCCAGGTGGTTTTGGATCGGCCAGCACATTAGACAATACTGAGGCTGTTCAAACTGGTATCATGAGGTGGGGAGGTGGTAGCTCAGTGGTGGGGAGGTGGAGAGTTGGATTGGAAGGTCACAGATTAAAATCCCAGAACCACCGAGCTGCCACTGCTGGGCCTTTGAGCAAGGCCCTTAACCGTCACCTGCTCAGTGGATAAGGGCATCTACCAAATGGCATAAATGTAAATGTGAGGAGTCCTCACTTACACCGACGAAATTACACACCCATGTTGTAACTATTGGAATTATGACCCAAACGAAGCCAGAAATGTGCTACTAATCAAGACTCAAAAACTCTAAAACCAGGTCTTGTACCAATGAAGAGTCAAAGACAATTTATTTGTATAAGCAGCATGTCTTCTAATGTATATACAGCTATAATATACTGTAACAATTTTTTTTTCAAATTCTGTTCACGCTTTATCTTTTATTTACCCCAAAATTTATCTCAACATCATTCTGTAGACATTTTACAACATTAACCAATGAAAATCAGATTCTGAAAATGCCACGCCGCGGCAGCGAATGCGTTTTTTTTTTTTGCCTTTGACGCCGAGGCTTGACATTTTAAAATATTTCTGCTTGGATTTTTCCAATATGCTCACACTGTCCTGTTCCTATATCAGTGAAATAGGACAAGGCTCACATTGATCGGATCTTTCTGGGATGAAAATGTGTGTGTGTGTGTGTGTGTGTGTGTGTGTGTGTGTGTGTTTGTGTGTGTGTATATAAAAAGAGAGAGAGAGAGTGTAAGAGCGAGAAAGGTAGGTGAGAGAGGTATAAAATCAACACGCGAAACGAGAACGAGAAGGAACGTTAAAGAGACAAGGTGAGAAGTTTTTACTGTAGACAAAACCATCGACCGCTCTGACTTTAGCGCATTAGCACGTCCCACAGCCGGGTCGCTCGTTAATCGACAAAAGCCCATACCTCGAATAAAATCATCATCATTAACCGCTCGTCTCTTTACTGGTTTGGACGGCACGCTTATAGATGAACACGTCTTGGAAGACGAATCGATCCTGTCTTAAAGGAAAATGTCTTTCAGGGGAGGAAGTCCTCCATGTACCGCGCTATATCGACGACACGGCGAGGCACCGATGACTTTCAAAGAGCGCATGTTTACTCGATGAGGTCGTTCGAGTGCGATAATCACGATCACGGTTCTGGTGAGAAACAAAAAATATATGAGGAGATGAAACCCTCAGGTAGGAAATACAGAGGTTTCAATGCAGCACAAAACCTCTGTGTGCTATAGATCTAGGACCTAATTATGTCAGGGTGTATTTATACGAGCCCTCGTCCTTCTCCTCCTAGCTCCGTCGCCATCACCGAGACACGACGCACAGAGTCCCACACCTGTCATCGCAAACACACGTCCTGGTACTGCATGCACGGGCCCGTTTGATCTCTCCGTGTTCGAGAATATATGCGTCATCGAGCGAAGCACGCCGGGTTACGCCATGATGAAAGAGCAAATAAGCTACTGCTGACACGACGCACTGATAAAAAGCAGTTTAATATCTCCGCTCATCGATCTTCCTCTCACACAGGGGTCTGGGCAGCAGGAGGGGAAATGTGCTACTGTAAAAAAGCGCTGACGCCGTAAGAAAGAAAGGATTCTGACAGATACAAGAGGGATTTTAGGTTTTGGAAATGGTTTAAAAGGTGAAAAAATATCGGCACTGCTTCGGCAACAACAACTGCTACTACTGGTTATGCTACTGCTGTTCCATCTACTCATTCTGATACATGAACTACTACTACTACTAATACTTCAACTCATTTTTCTACAACTTTTACTGTTCCTACTACTATTATCACTCTTCAAGTCTATCTATACTTATACGACTTCTACTAGTACCACTGCTACTGCGAATAATCCTCATACAACAACCACCATTACTACCACTATTACTGCTACTACTGTTATTACTACCACTGTGATTCCTATTACTATTCTTACTACAATTACAACTGCTTACTGCTACCACTAATATTAATAATAATACTGCTATTGCTAATACCAGTGGCGAACAGTAACAAAGTAAATGTAATTTACAATTCACTACAGTGATTTATTCCCGTGGGCTCACCACCTGCAGGAGGGACCGTAAGGGACGGTGCTGTGAGGGATTGGGCAGCAGTCGAAGGCGGGGGCCTGCTTAGACTGCTGCCCCCGCGACCCGAATTACGGATAAGCGGGAGAAAATGAATGAATGAATGAATACAGTGATTTACAATTCACTTCATTTCAGTCAGATACTTTTTACTCAACTTCATTTTGCGAAATCAGTCATTTCTTTTTATTTATGAGGATAAAAACAATAAATGGTGAAACACGCAGAAAATCACCAATCAGTGTCGAGCGCTCGCTCTGTTTTAAACTTGTTCTGATCGGCGCTCGGTGTATCAACTGATCACCAACATACAGCATCTGTTCAACATCAAGCAGAACATTTACAGAGGAATAAATGATGAAGAAACTCCAGACTCGAACTCACCACAACACACATGACTTTATTTACGCAATTTTTTTTAAGTAGTTGAAAAGAAGGTTTTGTGCTGGTGATCACTGTAATAGAAATCATTCAGTGTTTGAGTTTTAATATCATTCTATGAATAGATCAGTGTGCTGAGAGTCACATTCGAGTCTTTACACATAAACTGAGGTGATTAAGTAAAGAGTCTCGTGATAAAAATTATAACAGGAACATTATAGTTATAATAAATCTTAGTACTTTGGATACTTAAGTTCATTTGAAAGGAAAAAACTTTTGTACTTTTACTAAAGTGTAATTTTTATTCTAGTTAAAAGCCTTGCATGTTGTTTTTATGAAGCGATCCGACACTCTGCAAACTTTGACTAACCAAATCAATCAAAAGCACTAATGTTTATTTGAGGGTGACAAACTGAAGGAAGAACAGAAGGAAGAAAAGAAATGAAGCACCGCAGCAGTATACACGATCTGAGCTATTTAAGCAAAAAGGCAAAGACAATTCACATTATAATACACACATATGCTCTTTGTGAAACTTTTTATGCTGAAACTCAACAGATCGTGAGTATGTGGCGTAAAATCACTGTATCAGCACGGTTGTTTCAGTTCCACTGGATCACTAAACCAGTTAATGAATTGTAATTATTCCGGGACGTTGGTCAGTGCGGTGTGCCGCAGACCAGGAAACTCGCAATGCGAAAACTCGTATTGAGGTTTCGCCGTTTTTTATCGTCTGCTCGTTCTTTTTTCTCATCTGTAATGTAGACGAGGAGACAACGATTGATTTTAGACATGAGATGAAATATTTACTGAGGTGTATGTGTGAGTGTGAGAGTATATTGTGTGTATTTGTGTGTATCTGTGTGTGTGTATGTGTGTGTGTGTGGGGTTTCTTCTTCTTCTTTTGGCTTCTCCTGTTAGGGGTCTTCCCTCACCACATTCATAAACCTCCTCCTTGGCCTTCCTTTTTTCCTCCTTCCTGGTGGCTCCATCCTCAGCATTTTTCTACTGATATACCCCATATATCCCACCTCCCTCACCTTGTCTCCAAAACGTCCTACATGCGCTGTCCCTCTAATAAACTCATTTCTAATCCTGTCCATCCTCGTCACTCCCAACGAAAGCCTCAACATCTTCAGCTCTGCTACCTCCAGCTCCACCTCCTTTCTTTTACTCAACTGAAATGCTTATGGACAGTAAATAAACATGTTCTACAAACTTGGATAGGATATTGTAAGAAGTCTCAGGTGTGATGCCTCATAAAGGGACAACAATGGCAGGGTTGTCGTTAGCAGGACAAACGAAAGTAGTTTATAATTAGTTGAAGTGTGAGATCAGTTTAAGAAAAAGAAAGAAAGAAAGAAAGAAAGAAAGAAAGAAAGAAAGAAAGAAAGAAAGAAAGAAAGAAAGAAAGAAAGAAAGAAAGAAAGAAAGAAAGAAGCAACCTAATGTGAAGAGGACTGACTTTTTGTCAGGTCAGTCAGCTGAGGACTCCAGCTCCCAGACCAACAACTACCTTCCAATATGGCCGACACATATGGCCTCTTACAGTTAACATACACTTCCCTGCTCTGTATCTCCCAGCTAGTAATTAAGCACAGGTGTGTCCAATTAAACAGAGAGAGAGAAAGAGAGAGAGAGAGAGAGAGAGAGAGAGAGAGAGAGAGAGAGAGAGAGAGAGAGAGAGAGAGAGAGCCTATTAAAGAGACTCCTTCTAACCATCTTGTTGCAAAATAAGGCTCTCGTTGTCTTTTTCCTGTACTAAACTTTTTGTATTACTTTTAGAATTTTCTTTTGCTGTACAGTTTGCCTCTGGTTTTGCCTCTGTTTTTGCCCCTCTGGAATCTGTATATACATCACCTGACCTTTCGTTCACTACAATTCGGATTTGTCATATGATCTAACAGGCGGTTTGTTTTGCCCGTCCCTAAGCTTTAGTTTACATGACAGTTATCATCTGAGAAGTGTTTTATTCCTGTTAAAACACAGTTTATTTGCAACTAGAGTGTGATGAATGAAATGAAGAAAAAACAACCCGGCAGACTTTTCTATTCCATTTGGTGAATGGGCGAGAAAATTGGTGTTTTCGTCTAAATTAAAGCAGCAAGAAACTGATCTACAAACTGATTTACATTTAAGGCATATAGAAGACGCCCCTATTCAGATCGAAGTACGTTTATCTCGTTTAGAAATCTGAGCCGTTGATGTTTTGCTCAAGAGCCCAGCATTTGCAGCTTGGTGGAGATTTCTTGGTGGGGGTTTGATCTCACAATCTTCTGATAATATAATAAATCCACAGCTAGCGACTTTTAAAAAAGCTCCAATAAAGCACTACTTTACATTAGCATCATTTTCCTTCCCTGCAATGAAGAAAAAAAAAACAATTTGGCACGGTAACGAATTCTGAATATCAGCTTGCTCACTGTTGCCCTGAAGCTAAACCGCCTCTTTTTATCATCAAACGGATCGAAACCTTCTGTCTCGATGTGTACATGTGCATTCTTGTGTGCTTGTGCATGACAGCGAAACACTGCCATGTTCAGGGAGAGGAGGAGGAGCGAGCGACTGCCTCAGGTGAGTACAAGTTGCTTCCCGAAGTTGAATCGGAGAGAGGATGAGGACGAGGATGAGACGCCACCCCCCCAGTGCTTCGCGGTGACGCGATTCGAATCCACCTTGGCAGTTGGAGGAAGCTCTGCTCCACCCTCTCGCTGCGTCCCAGAGCTCGAGCGATTGAAATGGAAATAAAAGGAGGCTTCAAATGAGCACTTTTGGCAGCGGTGGTTCTTGGCACACTGTTGGATGTTAGCACAGTACGCTAACTATCACTCCCAGTCGTCACAAATATTTATCAGGATGCTAATTGTAGGGGACAGATGAGAACGCCATTATGTACAGAAGTCTCTCTGGTACGCAAATGTTTTTTTTTCCCGTATGTACCGAATAAGCAGTGCTCAGAGACTGAATTAGTTGCGGGCTGAAATTTTCTGCTCGTATAATCTATTTAGGGCCGGTCGTGGCTGTCTTAACACTCGCCTCGGAACGTTAGAAAGCACTTGACAGCACTGTGTGAAAAGAAATGGCTGAATGCTTATGGCTGTGCTTAGAGGTAGGATGTAAGTGTGTGTGTGTGTGTGTGTGTGTGTGTGTGTGTGTGTGTGTGTGTGTGTGTGTGTGTGTGTGTGTGCAAACCAAAAAAAACCAGCCTCAAGTAAAAGAACATGATGCACATTTCTAACGTGAATGTACAATAAATGAGATATCAATAGGAGGAAGCGATAAATCGGCGCTGTCAGATTTGCTAACGCTACACGCTATCTCTGGACAGACAATCAACCACTATTTTCTTCAGATATCCTCCTTCAGTCCTTCTTCATCTAAAGACTGGACGATTGGACTAGAGACTGGATTGTTAATGTGTGTGGTTTTGTGTGGACAGGGAAGTGTGTGTAGACTGTGAGTTACTGTATGTATCTGCCATATTGGAAGGTCCTAGTCGTTGCTAGGAATTAAAATCCGAATCTGACAAAGTGACTTCACTATGGGTTCTTCCTTCCTGGCAGGTCTTCCTCTGCACTTTACCCAAAATGCTACTGACAAGCTTTTATTTCTTGTTTTCAACCTTCCAAAGTTCTCCCACACCACCCCATTGCTACACTCCATCCTCTCCATCCTTGCCTACTAAGCCAAAAACGGACCATCAACCCCTGTACCTCATAGGACTTATCCCACCCTGCACTGCACCACACTCCCTTCAACCTCTACAACTGCTGAATTTACACAAATCAGGCATAACTTCATGACCACCTGCCTAATATTGTGTTGGTCCCCCTTATGCTTTCTATACAGTCCTGACCCCTCAAGCATTAACAACATTAACTTCTTCAGCAATTTGAGCTGCAGTAATTCGCCAGTCTTTGCTCCTTACGTGCATCAATGAGCCTTGGTGGCGCATGACTCTGTCACCTGTTCACCACTGTTTCTTCCTTGGAGAACTTTTCATAAAAGACTGACCACTGCAGACCGGGAACATCCCACAAGAGCTGCAGTTTTGGAGATGCTCTGACCCAGTCGTCTAGACGTCACAATTTGTCAAACTCGCTCAAATCCTTACGCTCCCCCGTTTTTCCTGCTTTTAACGTCAACTTTGAGGACAAAATGTTCACTTGCTGCTTAATAAATAAATCCACTCACTAACAGGTGCCATAATGAAGAGATCATCAGTCGTATTCATTTCACCGCACAAATTTGTTATTTAATATCCTAAAGTTATGCCTGATCGGTGTACATTTACATTACCAGACACTCTTATCCAGAGTGACGTACAAAAGTATGAATGAAAAATGAATGAATCAACACCGGTACAGTGGGTTGACCGGGTAGTAAGTGCAAACGTAGGTGTTTTAGGAAGAGATAGGTCTTTACCCTTCATCTGAAGATAGGTGCTGTTCTTCAGCAGTTCATTCCTCCACCTAGGTGACAGAAGAGAAAAGAGTCCTGATGTATACCTCTTACCCTGAGAGAAGGTGGGACCAGTCAAGCAGTGCTGGATGATCTGAGGAAGCGTGTTGCAGTTATGAGAGATGACTGCTCCACTGGTTCTTCAGTCTCTCCAGCTAAATGGAAGACATGCATTAAGACTCTTCAACACCTACCTTTACCAACAGTATGTAAATTCACACTTTTCTTATATTAAAAATATAAGAAAAGTGATTTCTATCTATAATTGTTTCCTAACAAATCCGACAACAAAAGACATTCATACTCTGTGTCCCAAAGAACCAGTATTAAGGTGTGTTTATTATTGATGGTCTTTAAATCATTTTTATAAGTCGCTCTGAATCTAATTGCCTGCCAAACACCATAAACATAAATGCAATCAAGGACTGACCTCAGGATAGGAGACCACATTAGATAAACAAACCAATAATAAGATGAGGCAGAGACACAAACAAAGGCAAGTAGACATAACATTAAAAAAATAAAATAAAATAAAATAAATTATATATATATATATATATACACTGTATTTATTTTTTAATGAACCTGGACCCAGCTCAAAATCTCCTAAAGCTGAAATTATTGAAATATTTATATCTGGTATGAGGTAGTGGAGATGCAGCATAATACATAATATACTATACACATTACTTGTATATGAACACAGATATCGCGTCAACAGTACCTCAGGATTTACAGCTGTTCAATTTTAACGTCTAAATCAGATCTTCTAGTTATTTCTCCCTGGTGTGGTTTACTGTATATAGTCAGGGTTTTTGGTTTATTTTTATCTTTTGGATTGATAGTTTTTGCTTTTATGTATTTATTTTACTGTTCTGCTCTCACAATGCCTTTCATTTGTTATCTATCTATCTATCTGTCTGTCTGTCTGTCTGTCTGTCTGTCTGTCTGTCTGTCTGTCTGTCTGTCTGTTTATTTGTTTTTGTATTAACTTTTTTCTTTTTCTTCTCTTCCTTTCTCTGTCTTTGCAATGACTTTAACAGTCCAAAAAAAAAAAAAATGCAACTTTATATATTACCCTAAGTCCTTATTGTTCTCTGAGGAGAGGGCGGGGGCGGCGGGTTTTAAAAAGAAATATCCACAAATATCCACTGGAGACCTAGTTATATTCCCGCTAACAGTCTACTCACACTAACTCCTGAGAGTGTAAGATATGCTGTGTGCTCGCTTTTTTTTCTCTCGATTAAGAGGTATGTTTTTCTATATTCTGAATTTCACCAGCACAATGTAACATCATCCAGTCTGACCCAGTGTTTAAATACAATACAATAAGATCCAAATACAAATGCTTCATATTTAATCCACCTGGATACACTTACATTTGAATGCCTCTGATTTTCAGACCTGGAAACAATTTAGAAAATGTGTTTTATTTCTGCATAAAGTATATAATAATAATACTAACAAAAAAACACACTCACGCTGTGCCATCATACAAACAAGCATTTATTCATTTTCGTTTCCAGTCAAAGAAACGCTTTACAAATCACGCTTCTTTTCATGCACCTGGCTTTCATGTTTGCTGCGCTAATACGCACCTCGGAGCTTAGATAAGACCTCGAGTTCTCATCTGCTGAAAAAAAGTCGGAGGATCGAGCGAAGCCCGCTTTGAATGCGATTCATCGACTTCCCGCTTCCAAAGGTCACTCGTGAATGCAGACCCTCTGCATGGCACCAATATGGCTGCCCATGGTGGGAGCCGAGTGAGGACGGGTCCCGCTGGGATTCTTTGGCCGGAGTGTTGGCGTGGATCCGTGTGCTGCATGAACGCCCTTAGCGAATGCGTTTTTTTTTTTTTTTTTTTTTTTTTTTTTTTTTTATCTCACACTCACAAATGCAGAACACACACAGCCTGGCGGAACGAAATAAAGGCGAGCATAAAAAAATCGTATGTGCTGTCCGTTCGGAAAATGCAAACATTGAGAGCGTCATCATGAGCCATAAACCGGCATGATTGAGCTATCAATCACTCCGACAAGCTGTTGATGAGGAGAATGATGTCAATGAGACGTATGATGAAAATAGCGACTGTACATTTATTACAGCTTATTACTGTTGTCTGATCACCATCTGTGATATTGGATGAAGTTAGAGCTCCCCTTTTGCCTTTAAATCCATACTGAATTCTCATGGAACACACTAAGCAACCCTTTATCTAGGGTGGGCTTGAACCTTTCACAGTGGATTTTTCCGTTGCTAAGTCACACTGTCTGGAACTGGGATGCACTTCTTCTTGATCAGCTTCTTGCCCTGTACATGTTTCAACACTTTTCCGTTAGTGCCAAACATCTTTCACAGCCTCGAAGCAGTTTGCACACATCTCAACTCATCTAAAGACCAAACCCAAACCTGTATTCATTGTGTCAAACTAAAGGAATTGTCAGCTAATAGCAGTTTTCGGTTCTCCGATTCACCTATGTGGAACCAGCTTGAACCATTTTTCAACCAGCAATCAGTTCTCATCCTTCTGTATCGACAACTGAGTGCCTATTCCCAGGCATGGACCAAAAGGAGAAGCCATGGATGCGAGGCCAGTGGAGGAGGAGTTTGCATGCTAGGTGGAGGAGCTGCAAAAACTGGAACTCAAGTTTCATGTTTCATCAATCATGCAATGAGATCGACTGGTCAAAAGGTCCAGCCCAGTCCCCGCACTGTAGCATTGATTGTCAGAAGAGAATAGGTCAGGACAGGCTTCTATTCCACCCTTTCTGTCTTATACATTTGGCTAAACAAACAGCATTTGTTTCCTCAATTGCATTTATGCGACTGCCATATTTTTTGCATTTGCTTAATAGAAGTTATAGACTGGGCATTCTATCATTTGTTTGCAGTTGCCCTTATCCATAGTCACCTACATTTATCCACTTTGTGCATCTGAGCAATTGAGGGTCATGGCCAAGTCAAAGTCAAATGAACTTCTGATCAGGTGTCCAAAACCTTAACTACTAAACTCAACTCAGAGCGTTCCTTGGGCACAAGGAAGATCTTTATTGCTGAACATGTGGCTGCTAGAAGAGGCCTGGTTGTGGAAAACAATGCAATCAGGCTGTCAATCAGCATTTAGAAAAATCAACTGTATGATTTTGGCTTCTGTTTATCAAATCTGTATGTGTTGTTCAGCATGTGGTACGACGGCACTAAAAGGATGTTGTACTGAATGGACAAATATTGTCCAGCAAACAAAAAAAGAAGGAATATGGGTAATTTGTATTTGTGGTAGATTGGATTTTGTACCACATAATCAAATCATACGCTAGAATTAAAAACATGGTCTATATGGTAGCCATGTTCCTTAGTCCTCTGATTGCATTTGAAAAATTACTTAGAAAAGACTTTCCAGGACATGTGGGACACATGTCTCATTGAGGACCCAAGGAAGAGTAAAGAAGCACCACTAGCTCATTCCTAGATCTACCCTCATGGCTTTTTTGATACAGGTTGGTGTGTGTATATACTGTATCTTTACAGTCAAGCAATTGTTACAGTGTAAATATGTTTATATACAATTTCAATGCCTTTCTTCTTTAATTAACTAAATGTATGCATTTTTGTTTATTTCTTAGTTATAGATTTGAACGTGTATTGTGTGGTAATATTCAGGTTGTTGCTTTGTTAAATAAAACATTCATATATGTGACAATTAAAAAAGAAAAAAAACAGGTACATTCACGTTTTCCAACACCAGTTGTTATTAATGGGAGGTCTCCTTTCTCGTTAACTGCGGTATAATTCATCTACGTTTAAATGTGAAATTGACCAATGGGGCGAAACAAAAGAGGGAGCAAGATAGAGCAAGAAAAGAGAGATAAAGGAAGACACGAGAGAGAGAGAGAGAGAGAGAGAGAGAGAGAGAGAGAGAGAGAGAGAGAGAGAGAGAGAGAGAGAGAGAGAGAGAGAGAGAGAAATCACCATTTCAATTATGCTACGGCAATAGTTTTTATCCCTGGTACAGGTTAATGAAACTAATTAGTCTTCACTGCACAGGAGCTTCTGCTGTTGCAGATAATTACTCAATGGCTGCTATTGCACAGCTCTATTCCACCGCAGAGTGGAGACCAGACGCAAACACACAACCTCAGAATTGCTCGGCTTAATAAGCCGTTACACACAGCAAATTAGGATCATACTTTTCTAAATAGTCTTTTATGGAAGGTGGAGACGAGAAAGAGTTCCGGTTTGGATTGAGATTTATGCATCCTGTGTAATGGAAAAAACGTGTGAATCCATATTTTGTGTGTCTGGTGGCTCTGGAGGACTGGTTGTGAGGCAGATATACATCATAGGTAAGACACCAGTCTCATGAGTGAGAAATCAGAGGGCACTATGTGTTCCTATGTAGGGAAAACAGAGGGTGGCCAACCCAGCAAGTTTTGGGAAGGTGGTTGGAAAACACAGAACCTAGAGGAAACCCAAAGAATACATATAATAATCCTTCACACAAACAGTAGCCAGAGTTCTCATTGCAGCTGTGGTGATCAGAAAGAACCATCTCAGCATGTACAAAACATTGAGGTGGATGGGGGTACAACAGCAGAAGACTGCATCAATTTTCATTCCTGACACATGCCAGTAAAGAACAGGAATATGAAGCTGGAAAGGGAAGTGGTTCCTCAAAATGGACAGATGAACATAATAAATTAAGACATCACCCGGTCTTTTTCCAGCTTTCCAGTTTTGGTGAGCCACAGCTGTGCCCTTGACAGCCTCAAATCTCTGGCAGAAGTGGAACCTTATGTGGTCTTCTGCTGTTGTAGCCCATCCAATTCGAGTTTGATGTGTTACTTAAGACTTCCTGCCAGTTCAAACCGGACTGGTCATTTTTTAAACAAGTTTCTTTCACATTGTCATTATTGGGTTTTGTTTGTAGTATTTGGAGGAAAATAATGAATTTAAGCCATACTGGAATAAGGATGTAACATAAAATGTGGAAAAAGTGAAGCACTGTGAATGCTTTCCGGACACACTGTATACATATACACCAGAGTATGTGTATTGATTCTGCTTGAGGGATCCCAGAGCATGACCCAAAGAGCATAAGGGTGGCTTACAGTTGGTATTTATTTCAGGAGAGAAAATAACTCTCTTTATAGCTTTCCAGGCAGACCAAGGCTAAATTGTAAAAATTATTTTTAACGTTTCTTATCTATGAACAGTAGGAAATTATTCACTCAATTAAACAAAGGAAAACAATAGGAAATAAATTCAGCACATTTCCCTTCCAAAAAAAATAGCAAATTTGCCTTTTCATTATTCAAACCAGAAATGGCAACAAAAGGCTATTTGATATTCTCTCACTCTTTACTGTCTTTTTGCCTAGAAACACTCATGGAAAATGGTATTGGCTCTGAAAGGACTAATCTTCGATATGAAAGCAAGTGTTCAAGATTCAGATTGCTAACATATTGATTTTAAATGGGCCTCACCTTGTGTGCTGCCTTGTTTTAATGCCAGCCATCGATCGTGACCTTCATGTATACAAATGGCCCAAGTCTGGAGAAAGCCTAAGAATGGATTCTTCCCGCTTATATTCAACGTCGCCAAAGCATGTGGAGGCCAATCAATACGCTATAACTCAGGCTAAGTTTCTTCAATCGGCATCAGAAATAACAAAATGACAATGTGAAATATAATAGTCGGGGGGTTTTAACAGACACTACAACAAAGCAACATTACCAAAGACTGGAGGACGTTTTAGGTCCCCAATGAAAAAGGCCATAGGTCGTATTGGCATGGACACTGTGATTACGTGAAAAGGGAACTTTTTCTCTTTTGGGTGACACTGGATAGCTGGATTATAAATCATACCAGTTTACAGGTATAGGGTTTATTAAAGCAAGGGTGAGACTCGGTGGTTAAAATCTTTATAATATCCATTTGGGACCAGATCAGCAGACAAAGGTGAGTCATAAGTGCGCAAAAAAAAAATGACTCAAGAAGGATCAGAAGACTGGTGTGTCAGCAATGGCAATGGCATTCTATCGGACAGCAGAAATACACATTTACTGCCAGGAGAATGGATTATTAGGTATTAATTTTTCCTACAGTTGTTTAAAATGGTGGGCTGTGTTTATTTAGACTTCAAGCAGGGACACTGTCAGGTTTAGCTATGACAGCATAACTAAAAGGGAGATCCAAAAAGTAACACCTGCATGAGAACACCCTGGAAATAAACCATGGAGACAACATCAAAGTTTACCAGTACTCACAAATCCCCAGAGTTTCCCTTCAACTAAAAGAAATGCTATTTCTTTTAAATACCTGACTGTACCAATAGGTTTTCCATCTCATCCAAAAGATTGAGACTTTGTCTGAGTTTCAAACAATAATTTGAAATTAATTTGCTGTAGGTTTGATTATTCTAGGTACTAATAAAGAGCCTGCACCTTTTAACCGAAACATGCAGAATGAAACATAATCGACCAAATTTTTACTCAGGTACCTGTAAGGCAAGACCATTCACTGCCTAATTGGACATAAGTAGTATTATATAATCAGTGCAAATTTTACTGCGTGTGGATAAAACAGGGCTAATACAGTCTAAAATCTTTGTTCTGGTAAGTTCTCTGGCTAATCGATTTTTAATAGAAAATCAATCACTGTTGGTTTTTATGACCTGAGTAGGAAAATAAAAGAGACATGGATCATTCAGGTTATGTTAGTTTCCTTTCCCTGCCTGAAAATATGCGATGGTTACAGAGCCTGGACCCAGACAGATTTGACTTACAGTGCAACTAGCCTGAGCTTAACTGTTCCGCTGTGAAAAATGAGAGCAGGCCAGAGATGTCAGCTAGATTTACTGTGTAAGGTTTGGAAGACTGCCTGCGTTCCACCATTTCACACTCACATCCACACCAAGTGGTGGCCAGTGAGCTCCAAGTAGGTCAGAACTATTCCTGTTCTCTCACCATATGCTGAAAGAGAAACAGAAGGAGAGTATGGGGGGAAAAAAGGACAAGATAGTTTGAGAGAGAGGCGGAAGAGACTATGAGAGAGGGAGGGAGTGTAAATGATGCACACAGTAAGTAGATGGCAATGCATCAGTCTGTGTAAATGGACCAGCTGCCACAGCAGATGAACAAAACTCCTGGCACCAGATTCAAGGCGGCAGCCGGTTCTCTAAATCCACCTCCCAAATGCAAAACTCGGCAAAACCGGCTGACCTTTTTACTATTAAAAGCTAAAAAAAAAAAAAAAAATTGCCATTTATGAGGGCATAACGCACTTTACATTTCATTTCCATCTATTTTATTCGTGCTTTTATCCAACCAGAATATGCCAACTTCCAAAACAAGAGATAAATCTAAAGTATCAGGTGAAAAGAATCACAGCCAGAAGAGCCAGAAACAGCAAAACACAAGGAGTAAGTCATAAAATATATAAACAAATCTTAAAGCTAACAATCAGAGAAGCAGTTATGGCCCTGACATACTTGGTCATTTAAGCAAAGTTTTACCTTTGCCCCTGGCCTTCACTGAGGCACAGTTAATAAGCATGAATGAATTTAAACAATTACAGGGTTTGGATCATCAGGTTATTCTAATGGCCATATGCACATATTTGGCCATATTTAGAGTAGATTGGAACACACATTGGTATTCAGACCACAAATTAAGGATTAAAATTCTACTTATTCTGGCAGTGAAACCCAGTGTTTCCCTCACTACATCCTTAGGACATGAACTACTCACCAGAGGGGTCGCATCTGTAATCCTGATCGCAACTATCATATATATCAGGGATCTTCAACGTATTTCAGGTAAAGGACCCCTTAGGCAATTAAGACAGGGGCAGGTAAACCCCGATACAAAATGTGTCTAACGTAGCCAGTGATATTAATAAAAAAAAACAATCATATTATGCTAGTTATATTATGTTAAGACAATTAGAACTATGTTGTTGTTGTTGTTGTTGTACATGCATCATTGTCTGAATCTTACCATCAGTGGCAGGCTCTGCATTTCGTACCTGGGCCTTCAGTGGGGACGTACCTGACTTAATTCACCCCTTAATACCACCCCATCACATCGCAATTATAGAAACCATCAATACTACACAAAAACGCAATATAACATGTGGCATTACAGAGAGAGAGACATTTCACATATGAAGGTGAATACTATTTCACTAAAGCAAGCTCCAAACCTCTACACTACACAACCGCACCGTGCCACCTAAATCATCTGGAGCAGTTCAGAATCAATATTTGTCAAATAACATGACAAAAACATTAAAAATGTAAATAAAATACAACCTACTCACCAGAGATGCATACTCATCATTTGAGATGCTGTAATCCAGAGGTACTGCTCGTATCGCTGGAAGTGGCAAAACAACCCTTTCCTGGGCGAGACAGCTAGCTAGCTTTAGGGTTGGCCAACCTCCTCACGATGTCTAGCTTTTCTGGAAAAGTGAAAATGGCCATTAAAAATGTATTTTTTAGTATGTCCGAGAACAAATAAATTTATCTTCCGCCGTCAGCTATTGTGGGCATAAAAAAGTCTAACTCTGATGTATTAATGTGTGCAGAGCTACAGACGTGTTGTGCCAGTCGAACAATCAGAGGACGGAAAAATGCTGACATTATTCTGGGCCAGCTAGCTGCCCTGTGAGACGAATTTGAAATCTGATTGGTCAAAGAAATAGATTTATTTCTTATAGAGACAAAGATATAAAGGCCATCACTACTGATTCTGAAGGCCCTGGGCAGATTAGATTGACTTGGCAGCACATAGAGGCTGAAATCTGATTGGACAAAAAATCTAACATACCTACATACAAACTGTTGGGAATAAATTAATCAAATTCTATGGAACAAATATTTGAATTTAAGTTGTAAATGTAGGTCAGTGCTTTTGATCTGGCCCACCACTGCTTTTCATATATTTTTAAATCTTTCCAAAAGATTTATGAATCATAACAAACGTATATTTTAGCAATTAAAATCACAATTTATTAAGTTGTACACAGTGGTCTTTTATGTGAATAGATTTGCGGTTTCATTTCATTTTCCTTTTACTATCAGGTGGACAATTATACATTCACATGAACATCAGCTTTACGTTAATTAGAACTTTTATATAATATTTATAAATATTTGAATTAAATATTTTATCTTTGATGTTTTTACCCATGTTTATGTAACACAAATGCAGACCCCAGGTTGAGGAGCCGTGGTATATATATATATCACAACCAGATAAGCACTAGATGTTGGCACAAATATAGGCATGGGAAATTATGCAGCTTTTTGCCTCTGCCCAAGGAAAGAAAAATAACTTGCAAAAGAGTAGCACATAAAACAACAATCAGACAAATACACCAATAAAAACAAAAGTAACCATGTGAATTTACACCGATACAAAAGTACCCATGTGGGCCAAATATTTTAGTAGCAATAGTGTTTTATGTAAGATCAAGCTCTTGTACTGCCTTGAGAGAACTCACTGGAGGGGAGGAAACCAAAAGAAGTTAAGTAGCTAGTGGAGATTCTGTTTTTGGTATAAAGGGGGAGCATTTCTGCTAAACTCTTTATCTTTCCTCGTTCTTAAGGGAACCAACCGCTGTTCTGGTCAACTCCGCGAGAAAAGGGGTGTAAAGAAAACGATACAAAGAGCACAAGAGGATCTAATAAAGGTATGTGCAGGAATGGTGTGATTGTAGAGAAGTGAAGTTTGCACACTGTGAGGTTGACGAGGTAGCACCGAGGCATGCAAGAACGAAGGTGCAGAGGCGGGTGCTAATACCGAAGGAGGGAAGAAAAAAAACTGATTAGGTTTCACACAACAGTCACACACAGCCAGGTGGAGGGGAAAAGGGGACCCTGAGAGATGAAAATAAATGAGTGAAATATAGAACGTTAAAACGACTTTGTCACTCTTTGCGAAGCACTGAGAGAACAGGGTTGCTTTGGGTTTGCAATCAAATCAAAGTCTATTTCTGAGGCTGTTTGCTCTCGGCTGTAATCTTCGCTGTTGCTGATCATGTTAATCTGTCTATATTACTTGTCAATATTGTTAGCAATGTTTCTCAAATATATCAGCATGAGATATGGAGCTGAAATCGTTCGTGTTCTTGTTGCAACACATTTCAGACTTATCTCAAAGATAAGGCTTCATAACATAATCATCAACATCCAAGGAACCCTTGAAGAACACTTTTAATACAATCTCTACAATGTCTTCTCAAAACAAATTTCCTTAAGAGCTTTTTAGATAGATATTCTTTTTCCTTAGCTAAAAAGCAATTGTTTCTGCAATTTCCTTTAACAAGGAAACTCTAAATCATCCTCACTAAATGATCTTTAAAAATCACTATATTATGGTAGGGTTGCAGTAAATCCAAATCCAGCCTTAGTCATCGCTTGAGGAACTCTCATTTCCTCAAAATGAGATTTTACCCTTTCGGGATTAATCATTCAACCAATTCTACAAGGGGTGTTCAAGTCAAGTTTATAAAGTATAAAACAAATATCAAGAAGTGTTTCGTCATTCTCCCCTGCTATATTTAAACACTTATCCCAGAGTATAACTAACGCCTGGAACGATTCGGCATAGAAAGATTTGTCAGGACGCCTGAACCATCCTATCGCATCCTGCTTCACTTCCTCATCAGGAAACCACCACCACCACCATCTTTGAAACATTTACAGCATTCAAAAATCTTATTGCGGATGAGCATCTCATCAATGTTCTGCGCTTGAAGTCTTCTGTAGATATCCACGAGTTTTACGCCTTTGTTCACAAGAAACTCTCACCACACCCGTCTTAAGGAACGGTCTCTGGACTGGCGCCACCTATTAGTAGTAGTATCACCATGATAGCATCGTGGTTTGACTTGAACGCCACTTGTATTAATATTATTGATTGATAATGCTTTCTCCTTGAAGGCACTGCTTGACCTCCCAACCATGTTATATTCCTGCATCCTGCTCAGTCCTCTTGGGATAGGATTTTGGACCCTCACCAAACCCTGAACAAGATAAAGTAATTACTGAAGGGAAGGTTCTTCAAAGATTTATTCAATGCTTAACAATCCTATCTTGAGTGTTTTACCAGGCACCTTTTATGAAAAGAAACTTTACTGGACATTCCTTCTATCTTAAGCAATTTAGAATTGTTTTTCCACTCCGCAGAGTGTAATACTGAATGTCACTGAAGACATGGGTCATATTAGTGCTGTGACATTTTAGTTCCAACAATAGAGTAATGATATGGCTATACACACCAAACCCACGTACAACGAGCAGCCCTGAAGAGCTGTAAAGGGGTTTCTTTTCTGGTTTTGACATACCCTTACTGCTGAAAATGAAATGGTCCCCACAGCTAGCACTGACAGGGGAACTTTTTTTTCTCACGAAAATATCCTATAATATTTACACAATGTCAAGAGCAGGGTGCAGGAACTTCGCTGGTGCGTGACTAAGGATAGAATGTTCTCTCTTGTCAGGCCGTATTAATTAGGAGATGATTTGTCACAAAGGTGGCTAAGGTCTACGGGGTGATAAAAACCCCGGAAAAAACAGCTTTCAAAGCCAGCAAGCGCAGACGATCCCATTACAGAGATTCTCCACTAGAGTGATTTCAAAGTGCCACTCGGGGTCCTTCGTGTTGTTTAACAGGCCCTCTCGGATCCACCTGTGTGAAATAGAATCCTCAATTCCCCAATGTTCTGCATCACAGAAGGAAGGTTTGGGTGTTGTATGTTTTATTAACTTTACAATTAAAAAATAATGCATCTTCTTTCGGCAAATCTGAGCCCACTGTGCTTCTCAAAAGCCATTTAAGTGTTTAAAGAGGGAAAATGAATGGAAAAGATTGAACCTGATTGCTTAAATGAAGCATGTGCACAAAGGCAAATGCACAGCGTGTCTTGCTGAGATTTTGCTTAACAAACGAGCAAGTCTAACAAGTTAATATAAATCCCATATGGCGTGCGGTTGCATGGGAATTTTCCAGATCAGTTGAATCACTCATTTGATTATAATACTTTTAAGCTCATGTACTCCACTCATTCGCACTCGTTTTTACAGTCTGTCGGTGTATTATGAATATTTGGCGTTGTCGGACTTACAGGCATTTGTCTTTGTGGTAAAAAGAAGTGTAGAACAATCATATACTGGTAGGGTTTTCTGGTTTAGTGATGGAAATCATGACAGAAAAGATATCGTATAACCTTAAAGAATTCAGGGTCTTTTTTTCCCCCTTATGACCAGCCAAAATCTGCTGCTCTGAAAGTGTACATACCAAAGAGCCCCAAATTTTTAAACTCATTTAAAACCTTAGGAAAGACGTTATATATTTTTTTTTGCCTCATGTTGGCTAATTCCTAGGCCAAAAGTGGGAATGTCCATCTTCATAACTGAGGCAAATGCAATTCGCATTTCGATGCATAGCCAATGATATGATACAATAAAGATACACATGAAGCAGCTACCGATGCGATACGATTCCCCCATTATGATGCAGTGCGATCCGATTCCGATTTCATTCAACACAATTTGATTCAACGCAATATGATACAATATGCAATATCATATGATACGCAATGGAAAAAATATGACGCTCTGCAATTCAATATGGTGCAGATAGGTGGCTTTTATTTCTTTGGTTTAGACAGACAGACTTCTGAATTTTAACGCATGGCCCCAAAAAAAGAAAAAATGAAATGAAATAAAAGCAGTTCCTGTTCTGTCTCCAGAAAGTTACAGCTCTACCTCTGCCATGTTATTCTGTATTCAATGTGACTCTCAGGACACGCCTCGGTCTCCGTTAGTGTTGTGATGCGTCATATTCACGTAGCAGCAGCGGTGCATTCACAGTTTAGCGACGAGAAATCAATTTATATAGCAAATATTGATGAAAGGATAGTTCACAGCTGCACCCTTACTGAAGCATCCAGAGCACTTCCTGGCCAACATTCTTCAGGTCGAAACCTCTAGGCCATGTTGTCACAATGACTTACACCTATCAGGCATAACATTACGACCACCTGCCTAATATTGTGTTGGTCCCCTTTCGCTGCCAAAACAAATTCTCACTCTTGCCCATTTTTCCTGCTTCTAACACATTTTCATTTGATGCCTAATAAATAAATTCCACCCATTAACAGGTGCCATCAAGAAGAGATAATTTGTTATTCACTTTACTCTAATAATGTCATAATTTGTTATGCCTGATCGATGTAACATGTTGTGAGGCTTATAAGGTTTGGTGGATCACTTGTACTTTCAAAACCTACAACATTCTGGATCTGTGAATTATTAGCAGTTTCCATTGTGATCATCTGGACTGCCTTGACCAGTCAAGAGTCAACGGCCTTGCTCACGAACTCTTATCAGTAAACCAGCAGCCCAATAACTTCAAAACACAACTAGACCTCCTACAAGCGGAATCGACCTTGTGCTTTTTGAAACAGAGTGAGAAGGGCCAAAACAGGGATATGGTGGGACAGAAATAAAGCTGGAGATGGCAAAAAGACAGAGCAAAAAAAACATAAAGAGTGCGGCAAAAAGCGAGCGAGAGAGAAAGCAAGGAGAGCGAAAGGAAGCCCATATAACATTTGGAGTGTTATCACCTTGGTTTAGTGCTTCAGATAAGATTATGTGGTGTCTATTGCTTCAGATGAATCCAAACAGAGTTCAAAGCAGGGATCAAGTCGGAGATAAGATGATAGAATACTCGTTTCTATAAAGAAGAGGCGTATAAGTATAAGCCTGCTGAAAGCTAAACCATGTTATTCATGACACATTTCATGTGTTTTAGGCTGCGAGGGTCTATCCTTCCGACATTTGGAGCCTTTTTTGTGCAAAGGGAATAACTGGGCTTTTCCATCAACTAGGGATAACCAGGAATAAGGAAAGTAGAACACAAGGGTTAAAATCACAAGTGCAAATCTTTAGAGGCAACACATAATACTACGAAGAAATGGAGGGATTTGTAGACAAAAAGGAAGACCGTGATCAGGGGGAGCACTTGGGCCGAACTGAATCAGGAGAAACAGGAAATTGGATGAAGGAAATAGAAAGTTGGAACGAGCTTTTAAAAGGCGCAGCCCCTAAAAACAGGAACTAAAATCATGCGAAACGGAAGAGTGTGTAATAGCTCTTTACATTTCTATTAACTGATTATTTGAGCTTCAGGTTTTTTTCCCCCATCACGAAACAATTTAGCCTGTGTGCGAGTCTTGTTGTGCCGTAAAGAAGGCGAACGATGTCCAAACTATTTTCTTTTTTATTTGTCCAAATAATTTTTACATTACTAAATCAAACCACTGTCTTTTTGGTATCTCATATATTACAGTTTTTCTCAAATGCTAAAACACAAAAGCCAATCCTCTAAACCAAATGACCAGTTGTCTAAACACATTTATTAAATCTAGCCATTATTTTCCAATATCATAAACACATTTCACATGAAGACACAATTCACAAAACACAATCCTCCTTTCTCATAAATCTTAACACATTTTTTTTTCGCTAAAACACAAGTTGCAAAAGAAAAAAACTCTGCTCATATTCTCAAATGAAAGCTCATGTGATGCAAAATGCTTGCCACTGTCAGCAATATTTGAACACAATGAACACACCTGGCGTCATTCATTACACACAACGACTCAAAATTGAAGACACTTGTTGCTAATGCTGTGACGACATGTACAAAAGCAAGTTCAGAGTGCACAGTTTGCTGAAGATTCCAAACAAACACAATGGATGAAGGCAGAGTCAGGGGAAGAGGAATTTGAGTCAGAGAAGGGAGAAGAGCTGGCCATGGAAGAAGAGGAGCAGGCCAACGAGGAAGAGGAGTTCGAATCAGAGGAGGAAGAGGAGCAGGCCAACGAGGAAGAGGAGTTCAAATCAGAGGAGGAAGAGGAGCAGGCCAACAAGGGAGAGGAAAAGGTCCAGGAGGGAGAGCAAGACAACCTCGTTATCATTACGGACGAGATGCGAGCAACAGTCATTGACCATGTCATTGTCCAAGGCATGACAATGGCTGAAGCAGGACTACGAGTCCGTCCAAACCTAAATAGGTTCACCGTTGCCACCATTATCAGGGCATTCAGACAACACAACAGGTATTGTACTCTATTGCTTTCTTTGTCACAATACAATTTTACAAGCCTGTGAAAGTAGTCTATTGGTTTCAAATCAGTTGTTACTGTATTGTAAAACTGACAACACATGTTTCTTTCTTTAGAGTTGAAAGAATGCCACATAGAGGTGGGAGGGTTGCCATATTTACAGCGGCACAAGAAACCCTCATTGTGGATATGGTTCGTGAGAACAACCTCATCAGACTCTGGGAGATCAGAGACAAAGTAATTGCCGATAATGTCAACTTTGAGAGCATTGATGATGTCAGCTTGGCCACAATAGACCGAGTTCTCCGGCGCCAAAAGATGTGGATAAAACAGGTCTATAGGGTTCCCTTTAAACGCAACTCTGCGCGACACAAAGACCTACGTTACGAGTATGTGCAAGTAAGTATACATCCATGTTCACAGTACAGTTGGTGGACATACTGTGTTGCTCAGTGGCCTACATTACTTCTGGACAATACTGTGCTACCTGATTGACTGTTGTTCTGAACACCTGTGCACTTTCACATTTTCACAGAGAATTTTACAGTTGGACACGATGGCCAGACCTCATGAGTACCTCTTCCTGGATGAGGCTGGGTTCAACCTGCAGAAACGAAGGCAAAGAGGCCGTAACATCACTGGCCAAAGAGCCATCACTGAGGTTCCTGGCCAACAGGGGGGTAATATTACTCTTTGTGCGGCCATGGGTTTGGAGGGGCTTGTCCACCGGCATGCTGTCCTTGGGTCTTACAACACCCAACGTCTCCTCACCTTCCTAGAGGAGCTAAAAGACATCCTCCTGGACCGCCAACAACACCATCCTGGGCCCGCACATCAAATTTATGTGATCATTTGGGACAATGTACGCTTCCACAATACAAACCAAATCAGAGAGTGGTTCACCACCAACAGTAACCACTTTTTAAACGTCTGTCTGCCACCCTACTCCCCTTTCCTGAACCCTATAGAGGAGTTCTTCTCATCATGGAGATGGAAGGTTTATGACAGACAACCATACACTAGAGAGAACCTCCTAAGGGCAATGGAGCTTTGGTGGATGAGGTGATGTGGCCCGATGCAGCTCAGCGACATGATGCCGCACAGTGATTGTGGTGTGTGTGTGTGGTGTGAATAAAGTAAATAAAAAAACTCCACCCTGATCATGTTTTCAAGAGTACTGTTGTGTGCAATAGATTCTGGTTTTGCATTGAGTTGTGTTACAGTAGTGTACATGCAGAATTTACTATAGATTTATACTCTTCATATAAAACTCTCAAATCTAAATGCCTAATCCTCTGCAGAGAGCTAAGAACATCCATTACTGTAAAGTTTAAAAAAATATGCATTGGCAGTTATGAAACAAAGAACCTTCTCACAAATTGAGCATTGTGTTTTCAACTGTTTTGCTGTAGCGTGTAATGATGTGTATAGTGTTTACATTTTTGAAAGCTTCGAGCTGCTCTTTTGGTGTGAAAGTTTGAGTTTTGAAGTGAGCAGGTGTGGTTGTGTTTATGTAGCTTTAGAAAAGGTTGTTGTGTTTAGACATTGGGGAACATGGAGGAAACGTTTGTGAAATGTGTTTTAGTATTTGAGAAAAACTGTAATAGAACACATGAATTAAAAGTCACAGAGTTGAAGGGTGCATTTACTCTTGGCATTAACATGCGATCGGACAAGCAGATCAAATCATCAGTCAATCAGGACACGGTGCGTTTACACTTGGCAACATTAACCCACTTCTCTATCTGGATAACCGATCCGACCGGTCTCTTTTGCGCAATATTTAAATGTCTGCAGGAGATGGCGCCGGTGCAGAGTCGACCTCGAGTGGTGGGTTTTCTTTTGAAAACCATTTGGGACATTTTACAAATCCCACAAATTGATGAGTAAGATGACTTCACTTCTTACTTTAAGGTTCACCATCATAAACATTGGATGGCCAGGGGGTGTACATGACGCACGTGTGTTGCGGAACACGTGTCGAAAGCAGACACGATGGCTGGATTGCGTTTACGTTACAATGAGATCCGATCACAATGCGTCCTCGAGTACTTCTGGACAGGACACGCAGATCGCATGACATTCCGATCGGAAGGACTTGTCCTTGCATTCTGTACGTGAACAAGATTTGGATACTCTGTTCCCGAATCCCTAGCATGATGGATAATCACCAGTAATCAGTACTAGCCCCTATATCGTCACCAACAGTCAAGTATACGTCCTGTATAGTGCACATCCATGCATCCCGAGCACACGCAAATCTTTTTCTATTTTCTTGCCGCACGATTTGAATGACACTTGGCTTATGAGACATTGCGTCTCCGGTTGCTCTGAGGTTTTCGAAAGCGCTGCAGAGTAATTTACGAGCGCCACGCAGACCACACGGCACAGCATCTTGTTTATGTGCTTTTCACGATCCACAACATGGCAATAAAAAACATCGAGAGGCAGGGCAGGGAAAAAAGCAAAACAGGAGCTGCCAAGCTGTACATTGCAGCCGACAGCTTGATGTTGTAGTTGTCCTGTGAATTACAACAAAGAGTTAGAGCTGTAACAATGGCGGTTCATCTTTGCCTTTATTGATATATAGTCGGCGTTTTTGTAGGTGTCGCTTTGAGCTGCAGGTAAAAAAAAAAATTAAGAGCAATTGAGAAGAAATGAAAATTTAGGCGTATAAAAAACTGACGCTTAGGAAACCTTTTCTGTATTTCATTGCAAAAGATTAAACACCATTACACAACAAAACGCTGGCACAAAGGACATAATAAACACACTCTAATTCGGAGCTGTGCTGGCTCCAGAGACTAGCCTGGAAATTATGGGCATGCAAAGGAGAATGTGCACTTGATTAGGCACCTGGGCACCATTCACAGCCACCCACACACACACACATTATATACAAATTAACTAGGGGTAATTTAGAGTATAGACCAATATTCCCTACGTCCAATTTTATCCAGGAAGATTTTCGTTCCAGACAAGCAGGAGACACGTCTGATTCCGTCTGTTCAACCAGATTGATCTTACGACAAAATGTAACATTTCGTGTTGAATGGAAACCCATGCCCACAAATGCCCTTACTGGATAAGATTGGACAACCCTGGTGTAGATTTCCTGCCATGTGTTTATAGGTAAGGGAGAAAACCAGAGAACCCAGAAAAAACCCTAATGATAAAAGCAGAATGCATGAAATGAACAGCATTGACTCTGAAACGCAGGAGCTGTAAAGGTGACGAGTCTCATCAAAAATGTAAGCATTTTCCAGTTGTTTCCACTGAAGCAAGTTCAAGTAAGTTCTTGATCGCCTTCATGCTAGCTGAAGATTCACAGAAAAACAGTCCAAATCTAAATCCCAATGCCAGATTCAGTCTCAGCAGCATGATGGTGAAAAAAGAAAATGGGGGCTACCACAGAGCTCGAATTGAAATACCTCAAAACACAGAAAAACTCTTTACTTATGTTGAGGACACAAAGTAATGACCTGTCTGTACAACACTATACAACAGTGCACAATAGCGGAGCCATAAAGCACTAGGACAAAAGAGAAAGCACAAAGCTTCATCTCTAATCAGAGAATTGAAAGCATGCTGTCTCCCTTTCATTCTATCCTTCTAGCTTTTTTTTCTGTCTATCTAAAATGTCCTCCTACAGCTCATAATGAGAGCTTTTTGCCTTTCTGTCTCGGCCCGCCGAAAATCGCTTTCACGTAGCAAAGCATAGCAAGAAAGACAATGAATCAGACAGCCAATCATGTCACGTGTGATTATTTTTCCAGGCGGTGGAATGACATGGATTTGAAACGCTGGGCAAATAAGGAGGCATCCCTGTGAATTGCTTCGGATTGGAATCCATGTAAGATTTGTTTTTTGTTTTTTTCAGACGTGAATATTGAGGTTAGCGCAGTGCTGTCAGGCTGCACACGTTGACAGCTACAGTGAAGTCAGAGGAGAGATGTTGTATGTTTGTATGTGCACGTTCCCATGTCTCAGCCCATTACGCATCACAAGTATCACTTTTAGCCGCCTGTCAAATGACGATAAACTGAAACTGGTTCTCGTAAATCAACGAAGCAGTTACTTCAGTATAGAGCTTTTTTTTTTGGATAACATTTACAAATCTAAGGTTTAATGCAAGGCCTTTTCTGCTGGTCTCAACTCAACTATCAGAATTACTGACTTGAAATTATGTTTTATCACATGGGTCTTATACTGGGGTAATAATCCTTACACTTTACAATTTATCTATATGCATATGTACATTGATATATAGAGGAAGTAAGGGGTTAAGGGCTTTTGCAAAAATACCTCAGCATTTTGCAACAATATTATGTTTCATTATGCCAAATGATGTACTTTTTCACCAAACTTGTGAAATGTCTAATGTCTTACCATTTGACCAGCTCTAAGCTCCACAATGGTTTAACTAGCATTTAGAGAGTTACGAGTTTGAATCACAGCAGTTCTGCTGGGTTCCCGAGCTTAACCTGTAACCCTGAATTGCTCAGCTGGATGTGTGTTCGACCTGCATTCTGTTTCACTGGTGCCATTTTATTTTCTGATTCCGTTTTGCAGGGTTCAGTGGAGAGTGCAGTGTGTTCAGTATGCATTTGTGTGTGTGTGTGTGAGAATGTGAGAGAGAGGAAAAAAGAGAGAGAGAGAGAGAGAGAGAGAGAGAGAGAGAGAGAGAGAGAGAGAGAGAGAGAGTTATATAGCTGTTCCATGCTGAGAGAAGGGCAAGAGGGAGTCATGTAACTGATGTGATCCTGAACCACCCTGTTAGATTGCTATGTAGTACATCTTACTCTCTTTCACATTCACAGACTGGAAGTAATGGACGCTTGCAGCTAGTTTTCTCATATTTATTAATGTCTAAACGCCATGTGTTTGTACTAGGAGCAACAGTTTATTAATAATGATAAAACACTCGAGAAAATAGAGGAAAAGAGAACCACAGTGCTGCCGAATAAGCCTCTCGTAAGCCCTTGAGTAATCCTCGACACTCTGAGATACACAATGCACAGCGGCAGAAATCCTGAATCCGAGAAAAGAACTAGAAAGGACGTTAAAGTCACTCTGGAATTGGTTCTAAAGTCCAGAATCGGCTCGCTATCTCTCAGTTTCTCCGAAACTTCCAACTTTTCAACTCCTAAACTTGTACTTTTTAGACTTTTAGTCCCATATGATCCAAACAGCATTGCTGATCACGCTCAGATTCAAACAGAGAGCGCTTCCTTCATATAGCGTCGCACAAAATGGTCTAAAAATAGTAGCTTTTTTACATAGAATAAAAAATTATTCCACATCTTCCTCACCTCATTTGCATAAGAAAACACAATTGGCTCTTATATGTTATGATGCAACAATATTTGTGCTTGTCATGCTCCACAGGAAGAAGATATCAGAAGAAGATATTTACTGAAAAGGTCTACAAGGAGGCTTTTTGTGTGTGTGTGTGTGTGTGTGTGTGTGTGTGTGTGTGTGTGTGTGTGTGTGTGTGTGTGTGTGTGTGTGTGTGTGTGTGTGTTTCTAGTGCAGATATTTAGAGTGCACTAGAGCGAGGGAACACACTGAGCTGTGGGTTTATTAGGTACTACAAATATATAAATAATAAACTGGCAGCTCTGTGTATATTATTTATTTAATATAGCTCTCGGTGTGAATTTAATTTAAACAGCTTTTAGACACAAGACGAATAAATACTTGTCACGGTCTCATGTACATTTGTCGCACTTTTGGTCCCAGATTGTTGACTTTCTGTGTTCTCCTGTTTGTGTGTTTTCCATAGCAAATGTTTGATTTGGCTTATCCAATGGACATGGAATAGAGACAAAGATTGGGAGAACCTCTTCTGGAATCTCATCTAGAAGAAGGTACTGTACCAGACCATCCATGATACAAACACCTCAAAAGATCTAAAACACCCCAAACTACTGCATACCACTAAACATTCTGCTGCTTCCATGCCAACAGTTTATAGTTTACAGCCCATTTTCAGTGTATTTAATCATCTCATACTGTTGTGTGTTGCATCATGGTCTTGGAGCCATTTCTTTCCAATGTATGAGGTGATATTAAAATGTTTCAAGACTGGCTCTGTTTACAAGAAAGTTTACCGCCTTTAAATAGTCCCCTTCACAGGAATACAGCGCTCCCAGCGTTCCTGGCACTTTGGGAAAGTGTCCTGGAAGTCTTTTTTCGAAACACCTTCGCCGTTTTGACACCACTTCGAAGATCCAGAGCGAATGGCAGATGTTTGAGCTAGATCGTCATAGTTGGAAAAAAGGCTGAAGTCCACAGGATTCAAGTCTAGTGAGAAGAGTGGGCGAAAAACTCACGTGTGAGAAGGAGCTCGGTGTCATGGTGGGCACGTGGTCAGAATCGCACCAGCTGTACAGCTCCCGATGTCTTATGAAGGCCAGTGTTCCCTCTGACTGTGCGTGCAGCCCTGTGCTGCCATCTGTTGGCATGTTACAAAACTAATTTTGAAACTTTTTCATACCGCTCTGTATAAGTCTATTTAAAGGAATGTTTGGGCTTGACTTGTCTTCTGAACTACTAATTATTTAATCGCTGCTATATATGATATGTTGTGCATGTAATTTTCTCAGTTAGCCTTGTCTTCCTGAGCTCTGACCCCCTGCTTTTTAGATTGCAATTCAAAAAAGGCATTAATATCCCACCACACGATGCAAATACAGGTTTTAAAAAAAAGTTCAAAACACAATCTGGGTCACAGCTATGCAGAAATGATCTTTTACTTTCCACTGCGTTCTCTGTAGCATGCTTGAGTCTGATTATTTATTGCTTTTCTGCTCATTACCTCCTGCATCTCCATATTTTTCCACATTAAGCCTGATGACTGTGAATGTCCTGCATTCGGGGCACCATTTCACCTTCCCTCTGCTGCACTTTATGTCTCTCCAGAGCCATTCATGCTGTGATAATTAACTTAATATGGAAGCATCCGAAAAAAGAAAAAAAATACGACTCAGCCCCAATGATGACCAATTCCCTGTTCTCCTCAATCTCCTACTGATTATTAGCTTTTTTGGAAAATGTGCTATTCATGCTGTTCTGACCAGTTTTGTAGTCTGTAATCAAGGCTGGAGCTTCCTGAATCGAGGGTCAATGAAGTGTTTTCGATTAGTTCGCCGCATCGATCAGCATCCTCTATTTCATATCTCGCAGAACGCAGGAACAAGCTTGAGTCATTCCAAATAATCTGTTTTGTGTGATCAGAGTGCAAAAAAATAAAAGAAGTTTGAGCTGGGAAAGTCAATATCAATCTTACTGCCACTCTCTTTTTCTCATTTCTCTCAATCTGACCGCCTCCTCTAGTTTTTTTTGTTGTAGTTCTGAGTTGCACACACTCTTTTCCTCATTTCTTTCCTTCAGTGGCTTCATCTTCTTCCATCTGGCTCTAATTGGGGATGTTTCTCAGTCTCGGCAAGTAAACGGCACTGGCTGTGGGCATAAACTGCAACACAGAGATAAAGATGGAGAAAAAGAGAAAGAACGAGAAAACAGAGGGAAAACTGTCTCTGAAGGAATATGCTCTTTGGGCTTTGAGCAATACAAATCCTCTTATATGGCCACAGCAACCTGATGGAATATTTCTATATATTATTTATTTGTTGGACAACCACCATCAACACCACCATCTCCATCAGCATCATTACCTTCACCTCCGTTACCACTCTATCCATCATCACCACCATTACCACTATCTCCATCATTGTCAGCATCAACACCACCATGACTACCATCATCGCTATCTCCATAACCACCGCATCCCCACTACCATGGCCACGATTATCACCACTCCCACCAACATCAACATTCTTCATCACCATCATCAAACCATCTTCCCCTTTCCCATTACCACCACATCTCCACTACCATGGTCACCATTACCACTATCATCTCAATTACCATCATTACATCTCCATGACCACCACATCACCACCAATCTCACCACCATCACCATCATTTCCATTCACACCACCATGACTACCATTATCACCATTATCACAATCATTACCACCATCATCACTATCCCCACCACCACCATTGCCACCATCATCACTATTATCATCACCATTTCCAACACCCCCCCACCACCACCATCACTGCCAGCATTATCAAATCACCATCATCTTAATCACCACCATAACAACCATCATCAGAACTATCAATACCATTTTCACCACATCCCCACCACCACCATCGCCTCCATCATTACCACCATTGCCATTATTCCTATCATCATCTTTACAATTACCATCACCGATTCCATCACTGACACCCCCACCATCATTACAACCACCAACACCATCTCCAGCACAACAGAAGTAAGATGTTTGTTCTCAAACACATAATTGTAAAAATTGAGCATTTTTCCTTGTTTGTTTTTTTAATCATATTGCATGAATTTGAATTGACAGAAAACAAATTCAGGTTTCAAGAAATGTAAACACATAATCACTAACTGAAACAGAGGGCATCATTATGCAACCACTTTTAAGGAACAGGTCATACTGTATTCACAAGACTCCACTGTGCCCCTGTATTGTGTGCACTGAGGATCGCTGAGAAACTACAGTACAGACAGTTACTTTTGAGTCATTAATAAGCCAATGACATTATAATGCTCCAAAATCACCAGGACTAATAGATAGTGACTTTCGAACAATATTAATATACATTATTATAACAAGAATGAAGTTATAACATCTATAATGTCAACCTGTGTCGTTTTAACACACTTTGTAACATTCTGGTTTTCCAATGAATGAAAGGGCTGCAAATTGGTTTGTACAGTAGTTAGATTTTATGCCAGCATATGTATTTTCCTGCTGTTATAAAGGCTATGAACAGCCATTCTTGTAACAGCTTTTCTAATTTTTCTGTCTCTCTTGAAGTTTGTAAGAAAAAATAACAAGTCTCCTGTTAATGAGGACCATGAAATCAGTCATCACTTGTGAGGACTTATGTCCAAGGTGAAGAGCTTGGGAGGGTAAAATGTTTGGAAATGTAAGGATTATGTATTATATACTACTAGAACTACTACTACTATAAATACTACTACTACTATAAATACTACTACTACTATAAATACTACTACTACTATGAATACTACTACCACCACTACTACTACTACTACTACTATAAATACTACTACTACTATAAATACTACTACTACTATAAATACTACTACTACTACTATAAATACTACTACTACTATAAATACTACTACTACTATAAATACTACTACTAGAACTACTACTACTATAAATACTACTACTACTATAAATACTACTACTACTATGAATACTACTACCACCACTACTACTACTACTACTACTATAAATACTACTACTACTATAAATACTACTACTACTATAAATACTACTACTACTATGAATACTACTACCACCACTACTACTACTACTACTATAAATACTACTACTACTATAAATACTACTACTACTATGAATACTACTACCACCACTACTACTACTACTACTACTATAAATACTACTACTACTATAAATACTACTACTACTATAAATACTACTACTACTATGAATACTACTACCACCACTACTACTACTACTACTATAAATACTACTACTACTATAAATACTACTACTACTATAAATACTACTACTAGAACTACTACTACTATAAATGTCAGGCGGGAACAGAGGCGGAAGCCAAAGTGAAAGCAAACTGTGTTTTATTCAAAACAAAAAGGCAGAGCCAACACAAATACCTGCGTGAGCAAGGATAATCCAGAAAACAGAGTCCGAGTCCGAGTCCGAGTCAAAAAGGCACGTAGCGGAGCTGAGCAAACGAGAAAGCACCGGTACACACGCGGACGGGCATAAACACGCACGCACGAACATACAATAACGGACACCAGTTCATGATGAGTGTGAGGCTTTTATAGGTGGTGTGATGGGTGCACTACTATAACTACTACTACTATAAACACTACTACTATAACTACTACTACTACTACTACTACTACTATAAATACTACTACTACTACTACTACTACTACTACTATAAATACTACTACTATTACTATAACTACTACTACTATAAATACTACTACTACTACTACTACTACTACTACTACTATAAATACTACTACTATTACTATAACTACTACTACTACTATAAATACTACTACTACTACTACTACTACTATAAATACTACTACTATTACTATAACTACTACTACTATAAACACTACTACTATAACTACTACTACTATAAATACTACTACCACTACTATAAATACTACTACTATTACTATAAATACTACTACTATAAATACTACTACTACTACTACTACTACTACTACTACTACTATAAATACTACTACTACTACTATAACTACTACTACTATAACTACTACTACTACTACTACTACTACCACTATAAATACTACTACTATTACTATAACTACTACTACTACTATAAATACTACTACTACTACTACTACTACTACTATAACTACTACTACTACTATAAATACTACTACTACTATAAATACTACTACTACTACTATAAATACTACTACTATTACTATAACTACTACTACTATGAATACTACTACTACTACTACTACTACTACTACTACTACTATAAATACTACTACTACTACTACTGTAAATACTACTACTATTACTATAACTACTACTACTATAAATACTACTACTACTACTACTACTACTACTACTATAAATACTACTACTATTACTATAACTACTACTACTATAAATACTACTACTACTACTACTACTACTACTACTATAAATACTACTACTATTACTATAACTACTACTACTATAAATACTACTACTACTACTACTACTACTATAAATACTACTACTATTACTATAAATACTACTACTATTACTATAAATACTACTACTACTACTACTACTACTACTACTACTACTATAAATACTACTACTATTACTTCTACTATAACTACTACTACTACTACTACTACTACTATAAATACTACTACTATTACTTCTACTATAACTACTACTACTACTACTACTACTATAAATACTACTACTATTACTATAACTACTACTACTACTACTACTACTATAAATACTACTACTATTACTATAACTACTACTACTACTATAACTACTATAAATACTACTACTACTACTACTATAACTACTACTACTACTATAACTACTATAAATACTACTATTACTATAACTACTACTACTACTATAACTACTATAAATACTACTACTACTACTACTACTACTACTATAACTACTACTATAAGTACTGAATTGTGTGCCTCCACAATTTTGTTTAATGCCATGCAAGACCCAGTGTCAGTGTTCCTGTTAAGGAAAATGAGTCAGGACCTTCTAACTAACCAGAAGTTTCATTATTTAAAAGACAAAGACAAAAAAACAGTAAAACTACAACTTGTATGAAGTGTATTAAAACAAAAATTTCAAAAGGAACTAATTGTTGGTTATATAAGTTATAAAAAAACCCACATTGCAGTTCCAGGACTTTTTTATTATGGCGATTCAGGACCACAGCCTGGCGGTAAAGCAATGATTTCGGGGTCGGGCCTCCATTAGCCCTTGCGTGGTGTAATATGTTCAGCCTCAGTGGATTCAATCAGATCCTACTGATCCTCTCGGAGGGAGATTGCAAATTGTCAGTCGATATGAATTGTCACATTGTGTCTTTCTTCTCTGGAATGTTCGCTTTTTTTCAGCTTGGCTTGATCTTTTTTTTTTTTTCTTGAAACTATTGTAGCATCCGTGAGGCCACAAAACCAGAACAAGGAATTAGAGATGAGGTACGTTGACTTGGAGTTTCAAAACGAAGCAATGTTTCGACAGATTAGCATCAGGGCATTGCAGTCAGTGATCATCTCAGGACTTCATAATGATTTGTTTGATTAATGGAATGAGTCTCTCCTCTAAAGTCCTACACACTCCTCTGGCCTACCAGATTCGTTCTGATTAACCTCAACGTTCAGCCGGCTTCCGAATAGAGACTGCGTGACTCAATTAGATTAGCGGTGTAATAGCGGGTGTCAAATAGAAATCACTCTTTCCGGCCATTTTCTTCTCGTGAATTAAAGAACTGCAGACCTACAGATGTAACCAGGCAGAATTTATTACATCGGGTTGCCTTTACAACGAAAAAGACTTGAGCAGAATATCAAAATAATCACGGAAAGGAGAAGATGATCGAGGTCAGATGTGTGCCTTGGAGTCTCTTTTATGTAGTAATTTGATTTTATTGTACCTGATCATTTCATGCACTCTTTAATAAAATCTGAGGTATTAAATGTATGATCTAGCTTGTAATATAACAGCTTTATTGCGTACGTTTTATTCATTTAGAGTCTCGTTACAGTTTGTAAAAAACACTAGTCTGAGTGCCACTGATGGGTGCCCTAACCCTAACCCTAACCCTGAAACATGTTCTTGGCTGACGGGAGAGGAACCTGGTGTGTTCTTTTGATTTTGTATCTCATTTGATCTCACATTCTGAGATGCTTTTCAGCTGATGATGTTTGTAAAGAGTGTTGAATAGAGTTGCAATCTGCCAGTCCAACCAAGTAAGAACATTCTTCTCATCTCAAAGCGTTATTCATTCATTTCCTACTGGACGTGCCTGAGCAAAGCATCGCAAAATCTGTGTAGGTTATGTACAGGAAACAGAATTGAGTAGTTTAACTCTCTACTCTTCTAGTCCGAGACGTTCAATCTTTTGCCTCTTGACTCCCACGTAGTCAAAGTTCATATATATGTAGATGTGTTGGGGGTCTGCTTATTGAAAATGTTCTTTTATTTCTAATTCATGGAACGAAATGAACTAAATGACTCAACAATGATTCGTTTATTTTGATGAACGAGATTCACATTAGCAAGTCACTAAAATAATCAGATCTTCCCATCACTACTCTTGATCTGTATCTGTACAATTTGATGCATTTTTCCTCTGCCACATGATTAGATAATTGCATGAACGTGCATATGCCTATTAAAATAGACAACGTAAAACACATTCCCTCCTTTTTTATGGGGCAAAGAAAAAGATAAACCTAAGATATACTTTTATTTGTCCCACAGTGGGGAAATTTCTTCAAAATTTTCTTTAAAAAAAACCCTATTTCATGTCACTATCTAACTGAATGGATCTGTCTGTCTGTTTATCATTTGACTTCATTGCCTTTGGGCCTGTATCTAAACAGTGGAAAATACAGGAAATACATAAATCAAATAAACAAAATCTGCACAAAGTTCTGTTTTCTAATCCCTTCTTCCTCTGTCTCTTTCTTTATCGGGTCTCCTGTCATGGGCCTAAGGGGGGGACAAAAAAGTCTGTCTGTGATGTGTTTGGATATGGTTTAATGTTTGAGATGTTTGAGGATAAATGCAAGCCAATCGTAGATTAGACTTTGGACACCTAATGAACGCTGACAGGGAAGAAGGACGCAGGCCTGCATGAGCGATTCATGCTACAACTGGAGTTTCAGTCTGTGTAGAACGCCCACATTTTTCATAGTGATCGGATTCCTATCAGGAACAAGAACCCCTAGTGGCTTTCTAACCCAAAATCTTTGGTTTTTTTGTTGTTGTTTTTTTCGGATCAGATCGGATATTATCAGCATACACATGTAATGTGAAAACATATGGAAGATATAGGATGCAAAATAGAAACAAAAACAACAAACCAAAAGGACTAATCCATGTTCATTTTGTGTACTCTGATGAGCCATTGATCAAATCTTCAACGTTAACACTATATACACTGTAGTGACAAAGGTATTGGGACACCTGACCTTTCCAACCATGTGTGGTTCATCTTCAAACTGTTTCTCAAACTTTTCCATTGAGTTGAACTAGGAGACCCAAAATTGTATTGTTGATTGTGTTGATAATACCCCTGTGCAAAAATCCAGCTCCATGAAGATATGCTTTACATGGGTTAGAGTGGTAGATCTTCAGCTATAAAGCTCTGACCTCAACCCTATTGAATTGGAACACTGACTGCACCCCAGGCCTCCTCACCATCAGTATCTGACTTTGTTAACACCCCTGTGGCTAAATGAGTCTCCAGAAATCTTTACAATTACACTCCAAAATCTAGTGGAACATCTTCTCAAAAGAAGCGGATCTTATCAGAATGGCAAATGGAAACTGTGGACTGGGTTGTTCAAAAAAACACATACCAATCTTATGGTTGGGTGTTCACAACCTTTCGTCCATATGGTGTATATACATAACGATTTGTCCTCCAGCTGATTCTTGTCTGAGTACCAGATACATAAAACATACAGTAACATCAGTGTGAAGGTCACGCCACAGTCACAGTGACACTTCCTGTCTACCTGCTTCGATGACTCACGTCTGCTTTCACGCCAGTCACCCGATGACTGCACAGTTAGTGCCATCGCACAGTCCCTCGTCATCAGAGTTCAGCAAGAGGGCAGAACCACCATTTCAATACTAGCATCACGCAGATGCTATCAATTATGACAATCCTTCATGAGTGATGGTAATGAATCACGACCAACTGTGTCATCCCTGAGGGAAGCGGAAAAAAAGAAATAATTTCCTGTGTAGAACAAATGACCCAATTCAAATACTTTATATGAGACAGGAAAATTCATACACATTATTAAAAAAATTTGAGGGCCACGGTTTCACTGAACATCCTTGTGAATTGATACAAAGATTGCTAATAAGGCAGAAGTTTTTACTCCAACCATCTTCTCTGGTTTTCTATTGGCTTACAAGACACAGTTTAAATGATTAAAATTCAAAAAGAAGGTAGCGGCAAACAAATTTGTCTTTCTCGTCTCGCCACGTCTTTACAACTTTTTTTATTGAGAGATTTTTATTCGCATTCATTTTGATCATTGCTTTTAGCTGGGAAAGTAGAAAAATATGCAGCTATCAGATTCTGCAGCAAGCAACAGGTCAAACAACTGTAAGACACAACAGTCCACACGTCAAATCCTCTATAGCCATAAAATATTGTAAGTCATGACTTCATTATGTACATTTTTCAGAAGCGGCATCTAGAAACTAGTTAGAAACTCGATTTAATGGAAATCAGATTTGGAAACTTCTTTTCTGAATCTTTCCTTATAAAAATATATTCCAATTCTTGCTATAAAATCTTTAACTCGGTGCAAAACATTGTTGAGGTATTTTTAAAACCTAATCTGGCAACCCAGATTGCCTGTATATGCAGCAGCTAACAGACTGGTGTAGAGCCAACCCAGTCTCTGAACAAGGACTAAATAGACCACTCGCCACTAAACATCGACTAAACATCGATCTTAAAAGAGATCATCAAGTTCACCAAATTCTTTGGTGTTCACCAGCCAAAGAACCTCACATGGTCCCACAGCCAAGTTCACCAGCACTGTAACCTAGAAAGCCCAACACTCTCTATTTCTCCACTGTCTGTACTTCTTGAGAAGATTAAGGAACCACCCACAAGCCACCCTCAAGCCATTGGCTACAAAGGGATTATCAAGAATTGTAGTTTTGGATCGCAAGACCCCGCAGTGGATCTTGAGGACAGCTGAGAAAATCAGTGGGGTCTCTTTTACCTCCATCATGAACGTTATACAATGTTGCATTCGCAAAAAACGACCACACACACAACTCGCGCAAACTTTTAACCTCCTGCCATCCAGATAAAGGTACCAAACTGTGTAACAGCCTCTTCCTTCAAGCCATCAGGCTCCTTAACACAAAAAAACCTGAACTGATACACACAATATCACACACACCTACCCTGCAACTTGCACAAATACTGCTGCTTAAGCCAAATGTTGAAATATTTTTTTCACAGTATTTATTATTAATATTTGATCAATACCATTTGTTCTCTTTTCCACATTTATTGGTCTGTGTCCTGGTTGCCACTGCACTCAAATTGACTCTGCTATTGTTCTAATTCAATTCCATTCAGTTTTATTTGTAGAGTGCATTCAACCATGGACATTGTTCCAAAGCAGCTTAATAGAGATAAAGTGGTTATGAAATATAAATGTATATGTTTAGGGCCTACACGTTTATTCTTTACTAGTTTATCCCTAATGAGCGAGGCAGTGGTGACTGTGGCAAGAAAAAAACTTCCTGAGATGGTTGGAGGAAAAAAAAAACCTTTAAGGCACCAGGCACAAAAGCGTCCTCACCTGGGTGGCACAGAATGTCCATTCATTGCAGTAACATCATTGTTGAGGTACACTGTTTCAATGATGGAGGGTTAAACCCAGAACTGTTCATGCAAACTGCAGTCTTAAGCCTTTGTGGTGGACTGTTTATATTAATTATACAGTCCAAATCCATTTTCATAGATCTTGAGTGTAGGTGCATAGGTCTGCTTATGTCTTAGTTACCTCTGTTGTGTCATGTAACTAAATGAGGCTTTATGGGAGGTGGTAGCTCCATGGTTAAAAAGCATTTGCCTCTGGATCAGAAGGTCAAAAGTTGAAATCCCAGCACCATGCTGCCACTGCCGTGCCCTTGAGCAAGGCCCTTAACCTTTAACTGCTACAATAGGTTGTAAGTGGGAAAGGGAATCTGCCAAATGCTATAAATTTGAACAGGTAAGGTAAGGGCCCTGCTCAAGGAGTCGCAGCTTGGCATAGCTGGGATGTGACAGTGATCTTTTATTCAGATGACCTGAACTAACAGTTACCACTTCCCAACTGTATATGGTGGAAAAAAACATAAAAGCATTTGACTTGACTTTGCCTTGCCAATATTAGAAACTTGTTGCAGTTCCCATTTTGACCACTACAATAATTGCCAACTCGACAGAGATAAATGTTACAGTTACATCACATTAACAGATTACCAGCTTGTACCTCTTAAACAGTACCTTGTATTTAAAAAAAATTCAATTCACTGTTTTTCCATTTTTACACCCAAATTCCTGAGTCCCACATGGATGTATACGAGGCGATATAAAAAAGTTAAAAAACTTGTTTTGTAGCACACCAACAGATGGCAGCACAATGCTGCATGCACAGTCACTGGGAGCACTGACTTTCATAAGTCAGTGTGCAAAAAGACATCGCCTGTGTACATCAGGAGCTGTGCAACTGGTGCTATTCTGAATGTGCGTTACCACCTTGTCACCGAGCTCTCCTCACACGTAAGTTTCTCGGCTCAAAGGTCCCCATTTTGACACCATTGCGGTGCTTGACACACTTTGAAGAACACACCATTCTTGGACATGTTCCAGAAGTCAAAGGTACACTGGGAGCGCTGCATTGCCGTGCAAAGGGACAATTTTTAAGGTTATAGAGTGTAAAGACACACAGAGGTAGTCTCAAAGCTTTTTGATACCACCTCATAGTTTGCAGATTTCCATTTTCCAAAAAATATTCGATCATTTTTTTCAGAGCTTGGGTGGGATGGTAGTCCATCACAAGGTGCACACCAGTGCACACACATTCTCCTATTAGGGAAAGTCGTCGGCATGTTTTTGAGAAGTGGGAGAACCGAAGCTACGAAGCAGAAACTACATTTATGTCATTTGGCAGACGCAGTGATCCTGAGTGACTGACTAGTTGAGGGCTAAGGGCCTTGTTCCAGGGCCCAGCAGTGGCAGCTTAGTGGTGCTGGGATTTAAACTTGTGGCCTTCGGAGCCAAAGTCCAATGTCTTATCCACTGAGCTACCACCTCCCACTGCGCTGTCCGTTTGCCATCTACATGAACTCGTAAATTCACCAGGAGGTTACCTGATTAATGTAGGCACGACAAGCCTTCTCAAATGAAGTCCTTCCTTTGTATGAAACCCTGATGATTTCAGTAACCGAACTACTGCACCCGTCCTGTTTTTCGGCAATTAGGAATGACGAATAGCTGCGTCAGCCGATAGATCGTAAATAATTGATTTTTAATAAAGCATCAGAAGTGGAACTCCGAGCCAGTGCCCAGACCATCAGTGTCAGTAGTGATGTAGAGAAAGCAAGCTAGAAGTCCATTTCCTGCAGCAGTCCATTGGGATCCCAGAACAGCCAGTCATCGTAAAAAGAAAAAGAAAAATAGAGTAACAGCTGAAAGGGGATAGACGAATAGAGTACTGCACTCTCTCTCATACACACAAACACACACAATTTATCTGAGTATTACTATCCATCTGCATTCATTTAGTAAATCTGTATACAAACATTACAGCCTCAGGAGAATTAGGTTAGTCAAAAGGTTAGCAGTCGGAACAAGCCTGCGCTAATGTTATGAAACATGAAACAGAAGCACGGAGGGGTAATTGTGCTGTTTTATACACCTTGTAGTCCATGACTCATTTTGATATAGTTCCGCAGTAGCACTGAAGTTCGTGCTTATTGAGTCGGCCATTAGCCAGCTGCCCGGGGGCATGGATACAGTCGCACAGAGGGCGTTATTCACGGCTAGCCATTTACAGCGTATACACACACACACACACACACACACACACACACACACACACGCGGTAGAGAAATTTGTTGATATAAGGGCCTGGGGCGGCTCTGACAAGGAAATATGAAACAAGTCCATGTTCAGTTTGTAAGAAACGGAATCTCTCATGTGAATATGTTAGTAACAAAGATTTATTGCGCTAGACTATACTGTTCACATCCAACTGTTTAATTAAGAGTCTATTAGGGCATAAAAATGACATATGACAATGACATTTACATTTATGACATTTGACTTCCTTATCCAGAAACATCTAAAAATACAGGTCAATTGATTATTCAAAGCTTTTCTTTATTTTAGATTTTCATATAAAGACCAAGCTTGTTTCCAGACATTTGAACTAATCGAAGTTTTTCCTCTTTTTTTGGCAGATTGTCATGAGTCATCATGTGCTAAGTTTCGAAATCCTGTCTAGCAATAATGTTATAGTAACTCTATATTCACACAATGAAACATTTTATAACAGGGCCTTGACTAGAAACATTTCCACAAACCACACTTGGCCTTCAGTGTGAAATGCAACAGGTATCTGAAATATACATATTCATTATTGCCAACTGTTTGCTTCCAATACTGATCAACTGGGATTTAGCAAAGCATTATTATATAATCGATGCTCAGATCCTCTACCTGCAAAATCTCTAACCCAATAATTTCAATATTTCTCCTCGAATCAGTCAGTATACAGTGTAAATTTCCTGCTGACTTTACTAACCATTTTTCTGAAATCTCTTTATTATTTCGGGTCTTGATGCATCACAGATCTGGATTTTTAGTTTTAGATACTGTTTTGGCATGTTGTCAGTAAGTCTGGAATGTGGAAAAAAAATAGAGGAATCTTTTCAATTCCTAAAAATGAAAATCAATGTAAGTATTCAGTCCAGTCGTGTGCAATGAAAGTGTTATGTGATATCGATATTCAACAAGCCAAAATAAAATGTTGGTAATGTCATAATATTGTGCTGAAAGCACCTGAACACCACTTTGATATAAAGTTACACCTTGTGAAATAAAGGCATTCCCTTTGGTTTAAATGTGGCTTCTTTATAAGTGGAAATATAGATTTTTTTATACAATAATTTCTCCCATGCCATGAGGCACATTGGGCAGCAAGGGCCCGATGGCTTACTTGCCATTTCTGTAGCAGCTTTGTTACAGGGTCGGGTTGCTAACCTGGGCTTGGGACCCTCCATGGAGTATTTTATTCCCATTTCCAGAAGTGATCACCCATGGGAGTTAAGGACGTTGCTCAGATAGCAGCCTGGTATATCCAAGACTCGAACCCACAACCTCCGGATCCAAAGGCCAGTGTCTGGAACACTAGGTTACCACCTTTCCCAATTTTTTTTTAATTAGTAAGGGCAAAATAGTTTACATTTTTATGTGATCAAACCCACTAGAACAACAACCACGTAATCCAGAACAAATAATTTCTGAAAAACATTTCAAGCATGGATTTTTTCTAAATAATATCTTAAAGATTGAATGTTACTAAAGAAACACTAGTCAACTGATTATTAAACCACTGTAACAGAAATATAGGAAGTCTATAAATGTGATCCGCATGTTCCGTAAATATTTGATTTGGCGCCCCCTTCCTAACACGACTGCCTATGTATCCGGGCTTTGGAATGGCGCTAGCTTGTGCAACCCTAATGGATGGATTACGAGTCGTTTACAAATGTGTCCACCAAATATCAGAGACTATATTGGTCAGAATCTCTGATGGTAATGCTTATTGCTGTCATTCCTATCACTAGTAATGCTCCTTGCCGGAGATGGATGGAGATGGAGAATGGCTTCACCATTGAGGATCCTTAAAAGTTCTTAATAAAACAATTACTGTAAATATTATGTCAATGCCAAAATCAGTCTACCTGAGCATGTATTTCATCATGCTGAAGTGTGTAAAGTGCGGAAAGGAACCATGTTCCTTGCATCCAAAAGTGCTACTGAAGTTTCGAAGCTCAGAGCTGGGTCAGAGATCAGAGCGCCAAATAATCACTTTACGAAACGGAGGAGGTGGAGTGAAGCCAGGCTGCTGCACCGCTGTGACCTCGCGCCGGGCGCAACACACACTCGAGATCAGGCCCAATCTCAGCCCTATTCACGTTTCGCCTTGAAACCCAAACAGTCGGCTTATCTCTGTGGAATTGGCTCGACACAATGAAGCCGAGGAAAGAAAAGACAGCAGCGCTGAATGAGGTGCCTTCTGAAAGCTCTTTCTGTCTCCTTCTGTCACTCGTTTCTTCTTCATTCTCTCTACCTCCTGTATTTTCGTGCATCTCGACAGTGGCCCCACCTTGAGCGGCACAAAATTAGCCGTGATTTTGTCGTGATGTTGTCAGGCTGCGCAGACGCACAATTTGGTGTGCGGATCTGTTAATCCATCAAACTTTAATTTCTTCTTACGATGTCTTTTATAGAGAGAAACAGTCGGACGCAAAAAACGCAGTTTGCTGCGCCACAGAGGCACGCGATGACGGAGGCTTGATGATCCTGGCGAGCCGTGCGTCGTTGGCAGCTCTTGTCTCGCGCTCTACCATCGCCGCCAAGTTCAGCGGCACCTGCAGAAACTAATATCACTCCTGTTGTGTGCCAAGTCCTCAAACAACAGGCAATGGCATCAGGTAATTATCTTGCTTACAAAGTGTTTTTTCCCTTGCTTCCTACGTGTTCTTCGAATTTTTATATAGAAAATAAAACTTGAACTTGACACCTCACACAGAGTGTCACCACAGCCGCTGGTTCTTTTTATATAGAAATCTCTTACACTCTTATGTACCTACACATGGACTATAGCCTCGTATATGCAGCTATGTTACTTTATATTTATATTGTTACAACTTTGGCACATAGCTTGTTGTGTATTTTCCTAATCAGATCAGAATAACTTGCCCAGATGTCTTGGAGGATTTGAATCCAGATATGCTTTATTAACAAAGTAACAAAGCCGCTCCAGTTTTGCACTCCCATACTGTATATACCACCCAAAGGCCCCCATCATACTCCATACATATCTTTCAGTATCTCTACCATGTGTGAGTTTCTGAAGGTTGATCAATAACTTGGCATGTACGTATTTATATCTGTTGTGCATAGGGATAAGGTTCTTTTCCTTATATGACTGGTCTAAGCACACACTGCAATCCTCATACGGTCAAACACATTTACAATTATGAATAGGCATAATTTTGTGTTATATTGATTTAAGATCAATGAATATATTCCACATGCCCTGATACATTCACCCCATTTATATATGGACAGAAATTAGACGTAATTTGGGATTATATGATATAAATTTAGACCAAAAAAACCAGATCGTATTTGCAGAACGATTTACAAAATGAAGCAAACAAAACAAAAAACAGAGGTGTAAAGAGTACCATAAAAATCATACTGCAAAACTTACTCCATTACAAGTTATTCCGATATGAGGTGCGTAAAAGTCTTTGAGTATCTGATTCATACAGTACTTGAGAATTTGACTCATCTTGAATGTAGTTTTAAAGATGCACTGGTCCTCATGTACTGAAACCAAAAACCAAATACTGTTAATTTGGAAGGTTTTATTACCTGTAGTACAAATCAAACTGTGCACCTCGACACTGCATCAACACAGCATCCTCACAAGTCGGTGAATAAAAAGACAATGTAGTGAAGCAATCTTTAAAAAAATGAAGTGAAGTTTTCAACCTGCATTGCTATTAAACCCCACAATTAGTTCCTGCATCTGTTCTGCATTAGTTCAATAGAGTTCATATGGAAGTGTCACGATCTTGATGTACATGTAAGTCTCCAGTGGTTTATTGTGATGAGCGGCAATCGATGTGAGGAAAGACAGACCTGGTGAAAAGGATGTTAGGGTGGGAGGGATGCCCACCCATATGTCTCATACCGTCACTCATTTATGCAGAAGAGGGCAGACAACTCTTTTATGATTATGACTAAAGGACACCAATTATGTTGCAACACTACATCTAGTGGATAAGGTCTTGAGGTGTAAATACTTTCTGAAGGCACTGTACATCCAGTACACAGTCTGAAACTTTACTTTGTTCCGTTCTACACATCGCTTCAGGATGTTGCCGCAGTGCCCTTTTTTCCCTTTTTGTTCCATTAAAACACACCCAATCTGACTCACATTCTCTCTCTTTTTCTCCCTCTCTCTCCCCCTCTCTCTTTGCTCTCGCTGCAGACATTTCCATTTCCATACCATCTCAGGACGAGCATTCCAAAAGTACACAATTACTTTCTCCCCCCTCGCGTGTGGGGGGAAAGAAGGGAGGCTGTTCCTCTGAGGCTTGACGATCCCATCGCATTTCTGCCCTACTTCAACTACACACACACACACACACACACACACACACACACACACCTTACTTACCTTATGAGGACCTCGTGTTGCCATAATTATTAATGCAGCAACACCTAAGTCTAACCAGTGTCCTTATCCTTATCTAATTATCAGAGGAAACCCTTTTGTTTTTTTGCTCTTGCAGGTTTTTTTTTTTTTTTTTTGGTAAACTTTTTAGATTAGAGCAATAAAATGTTTCTTTGTCTTTTTGTTAATGGACATAAAGGATAACAATTATAAATGTCCCATCTGAGATTTTACCTTGTCTGATATTCCTGTCTGTGTGGAGATTTTTGGGTCCTGCCTTAATATAAACACCTATACACACACTCGGATTACTTACCTTATGAGGACTTTGGGTTTGGCATAATTATTAACACAGCGACAATGAAATCTAACCAGTGTCCTTAAATCTTGTTTTTTGCTCTTGAAGGTTCAGTATTTTATATATATATATACTGTATATATAACTTTGTGAGCAATAAAATGTCTATTTTCATTTATAGACAATAAGGATAACGATCATAAAAGTCCCATCTCAGATGAATCCCTGTCTGATGTCTATATGGGGACATTTCGGTCCTGCCTTGTTATAAAAACCTCCACACAAACACACACGTACATACATACACACACAAATACCCCTCAGGTACGTTTCTCTTACTGTACCCATTCTGCATAGAGAGCGTTTATTCCACAGGGACGGTGAGGAGTCCATGTCTTTTTCAAATGGATTGCTCTCTGTCTCGCTCTCTCTCTCTCCCTCTCTCTCTCTTTCTCTCTCTCTCTCTCTCTCTCTCTCTCTCTCTCTCTCTCTCTCTCTCTCTCTCACACACACACACACACACACACACACACACACACACACACACACACACACATAGCCACAGAGCAATAAATACATTCTTTATCTCCAATACACATAGAAATTTTTTTTATATCAAGTCGTGTTTTACAAAATTGTAAACACTGCAACACAACACTCCTATTACAACGTTTGTCACAATGTCTGATACAGTACGCAGGTGTAAACATTCTGCTCTCCACCAAAAGCGGTAATTAGCTGTGCCTCTGACACGTCCGACCCCTCGGTGAAGTAAGTTTCTGCCGCGCTCCCAACACGCCCTCGCCAATTTCAAGCCGCCTCGAGACGCCATATTGAATTATGGGGAACAGGGCCACTTGAAAACCTGAACATAAAGGCAGGGATCATAATTAAAATATTTCTGTTTGTTTTGATTTAAAAGTCTGGGATATGTATTTTATTTTTAAAGTAATCACACTGCACAATTCCCAGTTTGAAAGTGAATATCTTTTGACTTGTAGTTCTTGGAATACTGGGAAATGATCGGTAGATTAACAGCCAGTTAAGTTAATCAAGTTAATCTTGGAGAAAATGAAGCCGTATAAGAGAATCGAGGCGAGTGGGATGTAGTGTTTTAAACTAAATGCCTAACTGCTAAGCAGCACTCACTCTTTGATGCTTGTTCACATTTTTTTTCTTGCAAGTAACTCGCATAAAGTTTAAAACTCTTTAAAATAACCCCCATTAACTGCTTATTTGCACTTCAAATCAGCGAGGAATAATGATAATGAGATAATAGGAAGCTGAGGCGGCTGTGGATTGATTGTATCAGGGAACCAGACGAGTCAAAATCTGCACCTCATCAGATTTGAGATAAGAGACCAGATTTAAGTTTGCTATCTTTTCTTTCATACTGTGTACATCATTATAGTCTTTTTTATTGTTAGATTTTATATTGCTTTTATAGTTTATTATATTATATTTGCCAGCAAAGATATTAATTATGTTTCCTTCTTTAGTCTGCATTTTCTATCCCTGATTTGTGACTGAAAGTGCTTGTGTTTAAAGGGGACCCCTTGTCTAGGAGGTGTATTTGGGTGGGGTTGTGTAGTTCTTCAGTATGGTAATTGTTTAGATCTTACGATAGCAATATGAGAAAATTGTAAAAAATATTTGAAGTTTAATGCGACTATATTGGCAAAAGTATTCAGTCACCCATCCAAATAATTGAATTCAGGTGTTTCATGTTACAATGGGGTCCTCGCAACACATCTCCAATCTAAATCGTGGACTACCTGTATATGGATATAACTAGACAGTGGCTATTAAGGAGCTCAATAAATAATTGACGATTATTGAAGATGTCCCCATGAGGTTTTTGCAACCCAGTAGCAACTCTTTCACAACCCAGTACTGAGTCAATTAGGGACATCTGGTCCAAACAATTCTAAACATAAAAAACTGTAAATCTTAACGCCATAAGAATATTTGCATAGTACTTGCGTAATCCTACCATAAATATTTATTTAATCTTTGCACTTAAATTGCTGAATTTCGACTAATATTCTTCTGCTATGCAATGTATCCTGTAGTATTCACCAGTTCTCCAGTATGTGTCGAAATGTAACTTTTTTGAGAATAGATATGCTCCTAACTACATTTTTAAAAGAAACATAACATCTTAAAGGAGTTTATCTCAATAATGCACCACAAAAGCAACCACCAGTTTGTCCAAATGAAACATATGGTGCAGTTTTGCCTTCTGCATGATATTTTTAATCAATAAAATCGATTCCAGCACTCGATAATAGCTGAAAGTCACAAATATACACCACCCCATATTTTGTTTTCTTGAAGTCCATTATCCATTATATTTTCTATATGTTTTTTTTGCATGATGCCCATAAAATAGACGTACAGTCTCAGAAACTGGATGCTCTAATTGGCTGTCGTGCATGAAAGGTGAGTCTGAATTGTCATTCTGTGCTTTAACGTTAAAAAAATAATAATCTGCATACAAAACAATAGAGCGAGCGAAGCACCAGACAGCAGGATCAACTATCTTTATTTATTTTTTTGTTTTTTTCCCTACAAATTCCCTACGGAGGAAAATGACTGGGGCTCACTAGTTACACCTCTCTCTCTTTCTCTCTGTGTACCGAACTGAGAAGCAGCGAAACTCAAACAACATCGTGGTATGGCCTGTTAGATTTGGGCATTCGAGACAAAGGTGTTAATTTTTTAAAACAAAGACGTGCCAAGATTTATGAGACGGCACAATCTAACGATGAGCAGGCTCCAAAATAACATGATTCTCTGATGCTCAGTGACGTCTTGAAGATAATCAATGCTACGTTTTCACACTTTTGCTCTGAATATTCATGAATTAGAGTGGACAAGTTCAGGAAAGTAGAGACTTCTATTCACAAGTTGACATTTTCTACTAATTTGCGCTTCAATCGGAGAGTTTTAAGCAAAACAACAACAACACAAAATCGCAGTTCCATTTCTTTCGTTTTTGGGTTTCTAATGCTAAAAACCCTGACAAGCTTCACTTTTAAAAGAGTGATACATCCAACACCTATTAATTATTCCAGCATGCTGGTGGGAAGTTGGACTTATCGACCCGTTATTACAAGCAAACAACAAACTATTTAAAAGGCAAAAAAATACAAGAATTTGTCAGTGAATGAGTGGAAGAAAGTTTTGTGGACAGAATGACTTTTTTGGCTGTAAGAGAAGAACTTTTTACAGGAGAGATGTAAGCAACCTGCCTCACCCCCTACAGTCAAACATGGAGGTGGAAGCTTAATGGTTTGGGGGTTTTTTGTAGCAGGGAGTGTTGAAACATATTTACGGGCAAAAGGAACCAATATGGAGACCATTCCGTACTTCAACACCATACAACAAGACAACATCACCATACAACAAGACTAAGCATACGTCCAAGCTCTGTATGAGAGCAAACAGTCGTCTGGAGTGATATCTATCATGGAATGATCTGCCCAGTCACTGCACCTAAATCCTATTGAACTGCTCTGGGATGAATTGGATCACAAGGTCAGGAAGAAACCTTCAACTAGTGAAGAACACCTTTGGCGTTTTACAAGAGACACGGCAAATATTTCAGCTGAATATCTGGGGAAACGAACTGTCCGCATGCCGAGAGTGTGTAAAGCTGTAATTCATGGTCTTGTTGGAAAGGTTTACATTCTAGAATTTGCCAATATATTTGTCCCCAATATATTTGTCACAGATGAGATGCTACAAAGAAACCGTTACAAACCCTGAAACTGGAGACTCCTATCCAAATATTGAATAAAAATATTTCACCATACAAAGAACAACTGTTTATCATGCTTAGGTTAGTCTTATGGCAGAGCCAAAACAATCTTTTGCACAAGTAAATTAGCTGTTACTATAGAAACAGGGTTGGAAATGACCTCCTGATTTGCCCTGCATTTTAATTAATGAATGTTTATGTACAGTGAATGAGCAATCATGGCCATAAACCACACTTGTAAAAAGTGATATAAAAGCTGCTGGGAAAAAAAGATATCTCGTCAGTCCTCAGTGTTTATTACAAGCGTCACTACAGACCCCGATCCACTGAGCGAAAGGAACATTTCTTTGTTTTATTGTCTTGCCGTAGAATATCCCCATAATGGCTGCTTATCTCCCATTACGGTCCAACATGCACTGAATACGGCTTTAACGTAAGAAACATTTCCGTTCGATTGAACCTCCTCGATTTTCCGTCTCACGTCCTGGTGTGGGAATGTGAGCGAAGGAAAAAATAGCAAGAAATATAAACCTTTCTGTATGTAAATTTCACCATGTCTTCCTTCCGTCTCAGTTTCATTACTTTTCATTTCGAGGCCCCTCCACCCTAGAGGCAGCTCAGAGACAAAGCAGCTCTGCTTCACACACTTCCTCGACAAAGCCTAATAAAAGTTTTAAGCGAGTGCACTCGGCTTGCTGTGTGGTTTCTCTGAACGAGCGCTTATTTATACATCGCACAGGACGGATCCGGACCACTCGCAGGCAGGTGCGTGTCACCGATACGGCGTCTGGGGCGACTCGGTATCGCTGTCTCGGCACAGGAAAGCCATGCTGTGCACATTTCTCTGTTTTACAACCGGTCACTTACATAAGAGCTGTAAAGCAGGAGCTGAAGAGACAAAAGTGTACAAAGGAATGTTTCTAAGACTGTGGTAAACGTCTGCTATGTTGTATGTTGTATGGTTTAAAGACATGGCAGATAGACAGGAGGCGGAGCTGGAGGAGGCAGGAGTCAATCTGGAGTTGAAGATGTTGTGATTTGCATCAGGAGTGACGAAGACAGGAAGACAGGGAAATTAGTTTATTAGATGGACCATGCAGGTAGGAAGTTTGGGAGACAAGGTGAGACACAACTGAGATGGTTTGGTGATGTGCAGAGGAGGGACATGGGGTATACTGGTAAAAGCATCCTGAGGAAAAGAAGGAAGGCCAATGAGGAGGTTGGTTTTCTCTGGTCACTACTTTACTCTTTTCTGTTCTATTCTATTCAGTTCTACTCTACCATGTTCAAATTCATTTCAATCCATTACAATTCAAATCTACTCTACCCTGTTCAATTCAATCCAATACAATTTAATTCTACTCTACTTTGTATGTCATGTTAAACGTCTCTGTGGCAGAATTTCACGCTTGCTCTTTGTTCTAACTTGCTGTCCGTGATGACACACGTGGACAGAATATCACCAGTTAGCACCAGAATCATTTGATAACCAACTCGTAAATAAATAAATTCACTAAAATTCATTTCACTGCTTGGATACTATCGGAATTTCTTAATATTATACATTGAAAGTAAAAAAACAAACCACATCTTCCACAAACATTTTCCACATCTGTAACAAACTATTATGTAAAAATAAAAATCTTTACAATTTTCAGGAGTCGAGTAGTTTAACACAACTTTTTTCCTTCTCTGGAACGTAATGTATTCGCTTCTCCAATGTGTACTAATCATCTATAGTGTAAAGCGGATAGTGTAGAGCTTTCATTCAGAAAAAGAAACGGGTCATTACTGTGTTTTTAAAACAGATCTCACAATCTAAAATATGTCTGATAAAACATTCGTAAATTGACATTTATATTTTATAAAATTGTCATTTATATGTTATCAAATGCTTGCATGAGAGCACTGGCGTGTTACAGCAGGAGGGAATTCTCAGATGACGCCTGCATTAGGTATGGTTTTGCACTTTCCCTCCGTCTCACACGTCTGGTTCGAGGTCGGGGAGGATATGCTCATCGGCGCATATGTTGAATGTAGTCAAGGGAAAATGCTACATTAATGCAGCGCCGTACCGGGAGAGGAAATCTGGCACTTGATGTAGCCACTGGTGCGATCACTTGAACTGAAAGAACCTGGAGCATAGCAAGATGGAGGGACAGACTGGGTGGGAAAGAATTTTCTGGGACCATGGCTGTGTCTCAATCATCTCCCAAGCCTTCTAGTTTGTGGATCAGGATATTGTGTACACTGGCTCTGACTCATATTTGGATAGTGAGGACGCAACAACTGGCGGCATGACCGCATACTTGTCGTGCGAGAGTTTATGATATATACATGTTAGCCGTATTCAGAACATAAAATGTGGATAATTATCTAATTATCTAAGAGCTAGAGAGCTATCCGAGAGCTAGAACGAGGGTATTGAGTAGACTAGACAAAACTAGCAGAGAAGGTGTCCACCATATGTCAAAGTGAGAGACTTCAGCAAAACATATGACCCCAATAAAGGCCCTTAACCCTCAACTGCTCAGTTGTATAAATGAAATATTTTTGCCAAAGATGAGGGCATCTGACAAATGCTGTAAATAGAAATGATTCAAATGCCCCAGGATGATTAAAAGATATATAATAGAAATACATTTATAAAAAAATAGAATAAATATATTGCTGCTGTTTATTAAAGAGTGCTAACCTAAATGCACAGATGGAAATCATAATGGACATTTATCAAATGGAGCAAATGGCAGCATTTGGAAATCATAAACTGAAACAATTCACTTTGAACTGGGAAAAAAGGACCACATATGCAACATCTCACACCTGATTTGATTAAATTTACGATGTAAAAAAAGATCACTCCTTATATGTAAATAATTTTTTTTGCTTTCATTTTCAACAAAAATGTAATGTGTATATGTGTATATGGCGTATACTAATACGTACGGGAGCGTATTTGTGTATGTGTGTCATTATAAGTGTATTCGGTTGTATTATGTCTGACGAACATCTGATGAAAATGCAATGTTTTTTTTCTTAGATAAATAGTGAGTAAATAAAAAATAAAAAAAGAGAGAGAAGAAAAGAAAAGATTAGATGGCCTGTACTCCTGAATACTCTTAAAAGTGTTATTTGTAGACATCAGATGTCTAGAAGACGTTTCTGTTAGTTGTTTAAATTAGCAATGGTGATTTTAATGGTGTAAACAAAAGCAGGGATAAATACTAATCTGTATATAGAGACAGTAATACAATGCTGCTGTTATTTCCTTATTTACTTATCTGTCTTTCCTCCCATTGAGTTAAACAAGTTGTTCATTTATTTATCTATTTTATCAAGTTATCAAGTACACCAGAGGTACAAATTCAACAAGCTAACCGTAATGAATATCTACAAATGTTTGCTGACCTGGTGCCTGAGTGCTTCATTAAGCTCGGAGTCAGGAATTAGACCCTGGTTGCTATTGAACATTGATGAAACTTCTTTTTTTTTTTTTATCTACAGACACTGTATTATTTGAACTTACCGACTTACCAAGACATTCAGTTTGCAAATTTCGGGGAGCTACTAGTTAAGTAGTTTAAACATTGGACTTCTTAAGGTCATGAGTTCCATTCCTAGCAACACTATAATGCCACTAATGGGCCCCTTGGAGCAAGGCCCTTTAACCCCATAGCTGTTTACCTGTTTGAATGAGATAAATGTAAGTCGCACTGCATAAGGGCATCTGCCAAATGCCATACATGAAATGCAAGTCAAGTTTAATTCTATAGCACTTTTCACAACAGACATTGTCCCAAAGGAAAATCTCCCTTAGATGTTATGAGGAAGAAACCTTGAGAGGAACCAGACAACATCAACATCAACGATACATGGCATTGCCATTATTCATGGCTTCCCAGACAAACTGCATCACTTCTAGTTATGTTTGTGTAGAAACGACAAGAGTTTCACATATTAAAGCAGGGAGCGCAAGAGCAATTGAGAGTGAGAACTCGAGGGGGAAAATGCCGTTATTATCACTTCCTTCCCTGCAGACAAGCGAAGCAACACTTGGAGAAAGAAAAGAAGGAGCGAAATGAAACAAAATCGGCATGAAAGGCAACGAGAGCGACTAAATGTGTAGCAGAGCGTCACAGTAAACATCTATAGCTGGCGTATGGAGCTGCTAATTGGACAAGTCTTCTTTTGAGGCGCCTTGGGATCGAGAGATTTGTTTATTAGCGCTATATGATTGGATCGTGTCTGACCTGTCAGCTTCACGAAGTTACTCTGTGTCAGTGAGGCGCTCTGGGTGTGACCGCGCTGCAGGGTCAGGCTTTTGTTGTAGCCCATTAGCTTGAAATTACAGTCATTTGGACACATTCACACCAACAGATCTCAGCCATTAAATCCTTTGTGTGCGAGTTGCGCTGTTTGCTGAGTCATGGTCATTATTTCATTATTCACCCAGCTCCCAGACCCAAGCAGTGGTCAAGAGAGAAACCTATTACCCAAGTTCTAAGATCGTACGTAGGGACACATAAAACCTGTTTCCTTCTTCTGTTTTTTTTTCTCTCTTTCCTCTATTTCTCTTCCCCTTGTTTCTCCTCGTGACAAGACCTTGTTAACGGCTAGTCATACACAGGTAGCAATTTCCTCTGCAGGTCCCCGCTGGTCCCCGTTCCTTATACAACACCCTGCTGAGGGGAATGATAAATATTAGCCTCTACTCGTTTCACTGCACTGTATTCTTTCTCTTCATTTTTTGTTTTTTTTTTACTAGCACCTTTTCCTGCTGCTCACAGCTAGCGCTTCTGAAGCTAGCTGCCCTGTGAAGGAGCTCACCGAGAAACAGTGAGAGGACCTTTTTTGTTTATAATGCTAGTAATGCTAGCAGGCAAAAGCATCACAAAACTACAGCTCGCTTTGGTTGGGGGGATGTCAAACAATCGAACCTGTTAAGCTTTTTCAAAGATTTGAATGCTATTTCACATTCACATATTTTGAGTTAAGCATATCGTCATTCCTGAACCTGAATTTGGACCAGGATTCAATTAGCTCGTCTGTCACCACGTTGTCAGGATGACGGCAGGTAAAGCAGACGAGGCGAGACACCAATGATGTCTGCCTTGCTGGGTGCTTATTTGTTTTTTTTTAAATAAATCAACCGGTGTTTGTTCAAACACACCATATGAAATCTTTCCATTTTCTTGCACAAGCAAAACCGGGAATATAAATATGGAAAAAATGAATCTCTTAGTGTCTAATATTTGGCCTTGGATTTTATTTTTAGCACTAGCCTGTTCTGCACACTCGCTTATGCAAATGTAACTAAACAGCCGTTCCTTGTTTTGCTACAAGGCTAATGTAGCAAGTAAATAATTTAAAACAATCTCGCTCAAAAAAAGACAACCCCATTTTAAACATTCACGTCCACCGTTACTCTGCATTTATTACACTTTCAATAGTTTCAAGAATACATTCCGGTAGTGTCTATTTCAGTTCGGAGGAAAAGTCTTTTAGCTGGGAACATTTAATTCAAATTGCCATAAAATTGCTCCGGAAATGCCCTAACATCTATTTCACAAGGAAAGAGAGATGAATCATGACTTAGCAGACATTAAAACAAATCTTCCTATGCGGAATAATGAAACCCGCAACCGACATGAAGAGTTAATTGGATAGCCTGCAGGCAAATTCACAGATCCTTCAGCGTTCCTGAAGGCTAGAAGAAAAAAAAACAACAAAAAAAGACATCTGAAATAATATCAGATGAAATGCAGGGATTGTGGAAAATAGTTTTACAAGTGGTTTAATTAGTGTGTGTGTGTGTGTGTGTGTGTGTGTGTGTGTGTGTGTGTGTGTGTGTGTGTGTGTGTGTGTGTGTGTTTAAAGCAGAGATTCATTCATTTATCATTTAAAAGGAGGAAAAAATTAATTGTAACATAAAAACTATTATAAAAGAGAGCGGAGTGTCGATCCTGATGCAAACTACTCTTATAAATAATGGTGTATGTTCAGATTTTTGAGACATGGGGTGGTGATAAATTGGGCTGAGTGGGGTGCGATTTCTTATTCAAGAAGGCTTTAAGGTCTGAATCTTCACCTCTATCTGTTAATGCTCTAATGATCAGAATCTGGATTAAGATTGAACCCTGAGGTGGGCATGGCCTAAACTGGAAGAGAAGTAGAAAGACACCTAAAGGATGAAATGCAATCACTGTCAATGTGTGATTTCAGTGAACAGTTCCTCAACCTCAGCTCCATCATTGTAGTTCCTAGGCAGGGTCTCAACTATGAAAACATGGGAACAGCTATAAATAAAATATATATATATATACATATATATTCTTACTGTACTAACCGTACTACCGCCTTACCATAATCTATCTATCTATCTATCTATCTATCTATCTATCTATCTATCTATCTATCTATCTATCTATCTATCTATCTATCTATCTATCTATCTATCTATCTATCTATCTATCTATCTATCTATCTATCTATCTATCTATCTATCTATCTATCTATCTATCTATCTATCTATCTATCTATCTATTCACCTGAACTAAACCACAGTGTTTCTTCCAAAGTTCTAAGGACAGCTATGGTCTTGCTTTCTCCAAAAAAAACTACATATCCTACACATTTTTCCCCATGCTGCCAAATCACTACTCCAGTCTCAATCTAACCTAAACCAGATACCCTATGACCCTGCAAAGTTCTCTCAAAGAAAAAAAAATCATGCATTTAGGACTTCGTCTGTTACATTTGCGTCCATGTCTAATGTCCAGGAATGTCTTGGTGCAAGAAGAAAAAAAAAAAGAAATGGCCACACAGTGACTGCACAGGCTTTCGAGTGCCTACTGCAAGGAATAATAGAGCTCTCAGAGATGTGATTTGAGGTCAGGGGTGGAAACATGGGGACTCCAAGGCTTTTATTTCATAGCTTTCAGCTGCCACCCCACCAGCCTTTGCCCATCCCATCCCATCATGGACCCCTGGATCCCTCATCATAATCCAGCCATACACACTGCTAACCACTTTACAGGAATAATATGTTCTTTCTAGTGCAAATAGGCTTCTAGCTTCCTCTGCTTCTAGGGGAACTCACACACACGCACGCGTGCAAAGGCACGCACGCATTCTCTCTCTCTCTCTCTCTCTCTCTCTCTCTCTCTCTCTCTTAGAGCAGTGCAAAGCCCAGACTCTCACACAATCCGCATCTTCTCAGTGCAAGAGCGCACGAGCAGCCGAGAGAACGAACGAGTGCGCACGAGAGTGTGCGAGTGAGTGTGCTTGTGTTTGTGTGCGCGTGAGAGAGAGAGAGAGAGAGAGAGAGAGAGTCGCAT
>NC_139601.1:2472389-2497389 GCF_946808225.1 Silurus aristotelis | reverse complement strand
TATTTCTCTTTTTCTTGTGCTGTCCAAATCTTATTTACTCGCGGTCCGACTTGAAAAAGAATAGCGTTCATATCTAACCACACAAACTACATGATATTCTTCCTCCTTTTTCCTCAGCCTGTTTCCTGCCATGTCGTGGTTTCTCTGTTTGTGGATAGCTGTAAGCTGCCTCGTGCTCTGCCAGGCCACTCTGTACGAGACCATCCAGCAGCACCACGTGCCTCGACCCGGCCGCAACGCCATCCAGATCCTCGGTGAGTCACACCCTCGCCTCCTCTCTTGTGGCCGTCCATCTTTCTCCCGCTGGATCCGTTTCATTTGACGTTGTCTTTACGGGCTTCCTCGATGCGCGTTTTCTATACTCTGCCCCAGTGCCTCCCTGCTGAGCAAATCAGCAGCCTGGTTTGAGGTGTATTATAGGAGCTGCTGAGTAGTTTTCTTCCAGAGTTGATGTGTTTGGGCTGTTCATCAGGCCTTTCCTGGTCTGCATTGCTGATGTTTTTTCAAGGTAGCTATGTGTTCTCACACTGGGAATATCAATTTATTTGTATATAGCTGCAATAAGAGGTGAGGAGAAAATGTGCGGAAATGTGCGAAAATGTCAAAATGCGTTAAAGCAGCAAATTATATATATGATTAGTTAATGCACATAAAAAAATAATTAAAATAAGTTTACGTCGGTAATCAACAATCCCTCCCTGACGTGCTACTTTATATTTAATTAGCACTAGCGACTTCCTAGCTCGCTCGCTAGCTCACGTCAGCGCCCGCCCGCGGTGTTGAGGCCAGATGTGTGCTGTTTGTTCCAAATCGATGAGAAATGTAGCGCTATGTTATGTAAATGGAGACGCGCACCACTGTTTATGCAAGGCGTGAATCATCCTAGCATGACCTTGCGCGAGTGAACGCTGTGGGAACGTGGCGACAAACGGCTTGGACAGAAATCGGAGTCTGTTTTATGGTGAACGTTGTGCAGTTCGTGGTCGGTATCTGTAAAGAAAGCGGTTACACGTATATCGACAGCACGCGTTACCAGATACACGAGGATGAGTAGTCGAGTACTGTATATTACAGTAATAGAGTAGAGTAGAGCAAAGTACTATACAAAGCAGTACAGAATAATTTACAGTAATCCGATATGCGGTATGATACGATGTAATACAGTGCAACTCCTCATGAGAGAACGCGACAGAATGCCGTGCGATTCAACAATGTGAAATAAATTCATGTACTACAACATACAACAAATTTCAGGAAACTGCCCGGAAAACTTTCTACAGGAACTTCATCTGGGTAATTTTAGAAATATTCCGAGTTGGAAACTTAAAGGGAAATTTATTGGAGATAATAAAAAATTTGGAGAAATTTAAATGAACTGTAACGTATACATCACAATATACAAACAAATATAAACATTTTGTTTAGCCATAAGCTGTAATGCATGCAAACTAATACAGATGTATTTTTTTTTTTTATTGTTAAATTGTCTGAATGTTTGTATCATTTTGTTGCACAATGGTTAACACACAGCACAAGAATGTTTTAAACATACATTTCTGTAATATTTATATAATCTTCTTGAATACTCACCAAGATAAAAAATTTTTTTTACATTATTTTGTACAGGATTTAAGAAATGATGTGTTTTATGTGACTGAGGAATGCACAGTGCATGTAGGGGGCGTGGCCTCAGTAGTCCAAGTGTGATGTGTGCATGTGATTGAATGTGCAGGTAGAAATTCAACTGAAATTATATTATATGAAATATATTAAATCTGGTTTTAAGCAACATTATTCCACCAGAATTGTTTTTTCAAATACATTTAAGTTCCCTAATATAGGCTAATTTGGAATTTAGTAAATTCAAAGTTTATTCCCATTAATTCCTGTTCATTTCTATATTTTTCCATTAATTCCTGTGGAAGGTGTGCAGTCTTGAAAATGTCCGGGAATTTTGCAACCCTAAATATATTACAGTGCAATACTCAGTGGTGAAGGCCTCAAGCTGCTGATGGGAAAGTCAGGCAAGGTTCAAATCCCACCTGAGGTGTCTCTTGTGCGAGGCTTTGATGCTTAACCTTTGATAAACCTTTCACATCTGTAACTTCTGGAAACATCTTCCATATGTAAATCTGATACAGCATGCTACCGTCTGATACACGGTGCTACAGTAGAATACGAACTCATGCAATATGATATTTATAAGATATAATCTGATACAGTCTTAAGGTTACGGATTACGCTCGTGTCTGTTGAGTGCATTAAATCGGTTTGAGCGAATCACATGCAGCTGTGCCTCGTCTGCTAATAATGAAGCTGTCCGCGCTAATTCATTTTGCCGGGTTTGGCTATAATTCGCTCTGTAAGTTCAATAGGAAATGTATAATCGCACTACGTCTCATTATGTAATCGACTCTGACTGTGTGTTTCTGTGATTACAGCAGTTTATACGGCGCTACATGCGTTTAGAACAGTGTTTAAACTGGCCTTCGTGCTGAAAGATTTGAATCCACACCTTCTAGCCAATCAGAATCCGGTATTCAAACTGACGGTCGTATACAGTACATTAAACTGATACGATATATTAGAATACAGTATGATAAAATACATACAGTGCTATACAACACAATGGAGTGCGTTAGGATTGAACACACAATACAATATGACCCAAGTAAATTACAATACAACACTATGATATATGATGTAATACAGTACTATATGGTGTGGTACACAGCTACACTATTCTATGCACTACATAAACAAAAGTATTGGGACACATGACTTTTCCACCAATAGATGGTCCTTCCTTAAACCGTTACCACCAACTTGGAGCCACAGAATTATACAGGACGTCTTCGGATTAAATACAATTGTCCTTTTCCCTCCAACCCGGAGACTTTTTTGAGCATGACAAAGCCCCTCTTTTTCGAGCATGATAAATCCAGCTCTATGAATATATGCTTTAGAAGGGTTGGTGTGGAAAATCTCCTGCTATAGCTGAGCTAGAGCTCCTCACCTCACCTACATCAGTACCTGACTACTAACACCTTCGTGGCTGAATGAATTTCCACAAACACACTCTAAAATGTGGTGGAACATCTTCCCAGAAAAGTGGAGCTTCTTATAATAGTAAACAAAGGATTGAATGCGGAACGGGATTTTCAGAAAGTACATACTGAGCGTATGGAGAGGTGTCCACACACTTTTATTATTATAGTGTATGTTTTATAAGGTACAAAACACGGCAATATCCCTCTTACTTCCATTCTATTTTGTTTCCTGCTGTGAAATGCATGATTGAGTTCATGATCATTCATGAATTACAGGTTCTGTTCTGTTGTACAGGTTATTGGAGCTGGGGTAATATTCACATGTATCTGTAACCATGACTGTAGTACGGTAGTACTGATGATATAGAAGGTGTGCTGCACAAGGGATCTATGAATGATGCGAAAACTTCTGGAGTCAGCCGTTTAGCAAATTAGAGTCGAGTAGTGGATTAATTTAGCAAATAATAACGAAACTGTGCGTCAAATAAAAATCTCTAAGTCTCCACTAGTTACGCCGACACGCTTCTGTCAATGCTGCTACTTCCTGACACGTCTAAACAGACAGAAAATAGAATTGTGGTTGCTTTTAGTTATAATGAAATTCTAGTCATTGATGAATTTTTATGCAGTTGGGAAATGCCAGGGTCTTAACACTCTCCTCCCCATCCACCGGCCAGGCTCTAAAATCCTCTCCCGCACTTAGCGAACATCGTGTAGTAGTTACTCAGCGAAACACTGTAAGGTGTATAATGAGCCGGGAGATGATCTGTTTTAACCACGAACACTTTCACACAGATGTCACCACAGCATGGCTCATTAGGCTTACGGACCGGCACGTATGCTTTACATTTCACTCCGATTAGCGTCAATTTTACAACTCGAGAAGCAGCTCGGAGAAAGTTTCTGCGAGCCGTGGCTTTTGCCGACTGCAATCGATTACACGCCCGATTGCGCTCGAAGATTTCAGAGTCGGGGCCGGACGATGTTACGACAAACGAACTCGTTAACATTTGTATGTTTTAAAAAAATTAAAAATAATGAAAACTTTACAATATAATTAAAGTTATTAACATTGGTTGAAAAGATAGCAGTACTGTATAGGCAAGAATTGTGAATGTGTCTTCAAATATTATGAGCAGTGTGTGTGTGTGTGTGTGTGTGTGTGTGTGTGTGTGTGTGTGTGTGTGTGTGTGTTAATGAGATTCAATGCAATATGACACAATGAAAAAATATGATGCTCTGCAATTCATTAGGGTAGAGATAGTTTATTTTATTTCTTTAGTTCTGACACACAGCAAATCATCAAGTACCTTCTGACTTCTAACACATGGCCCTTTCACGCAAAAAAAAAAAAAAAAAAAAAAAAAAAAAAGGTGGGAGGTGTTAGCTCAGTGGTTAAGGCATTAGTCTTTGGATCAGAAGGTCACAGGTTCAAATCTCTCCAAGGCCCTCAACCCTTCTCTGTTCAGTTGTAAATGGCTCTGGATAAGGGCATTTGCCAAATGCTGTAAATGTAAAAACCAGGCGGTCTTTTCCTGTTGTGTCTGCAGGAAGTTACAGCTCTACCTCTGCCTGTTAATCTGTATCCTATGTGACTCTCAGGACACATCTCGGTCTCCGTAGCGTTGTGAAACCTCATATTCACGTAGCAGCAGTTTTTTTTTTTATATTAATCGCAACCTTTGCGTGGAAAGTGGTTTATAAATGAGACCCCTGGACAGGTAACACAGAAGACGCCACAGAATGAAAAGAAAACAGCGAGGGAAAGATTCAGGTCAAAGAACAAAACAGAAAATTTCCAAAGTTTGGGATCATTTCAACTAAAACATAAAGAAAACACCGTACAGTGTCTTTTTTTTTTTTTTTTTAAGTCATTTGAAATAGATTTTTCTAGTTTTATTTATGATTTTTCTATTTATATATTTGTATTTGCATTTTTAAGTAACATGGCGGGGCAATAAAAATAATAATAGAAAAGAAATGTATATATAGACACAGTGGTGTGAAAAAGTGATTTTGACGTTGTGTGTTAGTGTGTATTTGTGTGAGAGTGTGTGCACATTGCTCGAGGCTACACGCCCCTGATCAGTATACTCTGGTTGCCAGTTGCTTCGATGTTCCTCTCAGATTTCAGTAGGTGTTTAAGCAGTTCCTTTTGCAGCATGGGGGGGTCAGAAAGGCCCGGATTCCCAGAGCTGCTTCTCTAATCGTAGAAAACGCCGCAATGGAACACTGCGTCACCCTTTTAATGGAGTCTCGAAACCATAACTTTAGTGGTGCGGAACAAGCCAGAGTGGTTTATTGGCCGGGAAGATGAATCGCTGTGCTCTCGTTTTTATATTTCTATCAGCTCCTTATGTGTGTACTGTGAAAATGCTGTTTTAAATACTATGAGGTTTCCCCTACAACCAAATACACACACACACACACACACACACAAATACAAGCACACCAAAAATGGTTGCATGTAACAGTTCAAGATGTTTATTCATTCATTCAACCATTCATTCATTCGTTTATTCATTCATTTATGTATTTTTTCATTTGTTCATTAATTCCTTTATTCTTGCATTCGTTCGTTCATTCATTCATTTATTTTTTCATTTGTTCATTTATTCTTCCATGCATTCTTTCATTCATTTAATCTTTCATTCATTCATTCATTCACATTCATTCATTTATTTATATTTTCTTCTTCATTCTAATTCGTTCACTGATCTGGTTTATCCTGATCACAGCTGATGCATCCCAGCAGAAATAAACTCCAGACGGTGTTTTGGTTTATCACAGTCTACCGGACCCCCCCTTCCTCACACTAGTTCACTTCAATATATGGAATAGAAACCAGAAAAGAAACCCACAGTACCATGAGGAGAACATGTCCTGCCTCTACACAGCACAACACTCGGAGTGAGAAACAGAAACAGATCCTCATTACACCACTGCATCTCTGATTACTTTCCTGTGACGACGTTCTTCCTTTGTTCCTTTTTTCTTTCCACAACACAAAAAAAAGTTTTTCATTGTTCCGTTTTGAAGTGCGTTCCGCTAAGAGCATTAAGATAACGATATGATGTGATATTCATTGAGAGAAATTGCTCCGGTTTCAGCTCCTGCGGTTTCGGGGGCACTTTGCGTTCGCAGCATTACCCCCTAACTGGAGTTTTTTATGTCTTATCGCAGTTTAAGTACTTTTACTGTGGCTCTGCAGACAAAACACAACACAGAACGGCAATATAATTACAAATATTGCATTACAAAACCGAAAAGAACAATATTGTTGGATATAAGGAGGCTTCCTAATGAGATTATTAGCGCACTTGGTGGGTAACACGGCAGTTTTCTTTGTATATGCTTCTTATTTTCGAATATTTAGGTGTTTGTGCTGTAAAATGAGACTATGATTAAACAAGAACTTTAAGAAAAACAGCTAAAATTATACAGTGTTGAATAACTTGTGGAGAGTAAAAAAAAAAAAAACATTAATTTGTTCATTCATTCTTTCAATTATTCATTCATTCATTCATTCATTCATCTATGTTCATGTGTTTATTCACAGATCATCTTTGTCCTGCTTACAGCTTCACCATTCCAATAAGGAACATGTCCTGCCTCTACACAAGAAATGGCAATATAATAAAAAATATAAAAATAGTTTTTAATTACAAATACTGCATTACAAAAAACTGAAAAAACACAATATCTATATCTAAGTATAAATTAAGTTTAAGTGACAGAATCAGATTATTAGTGCACTTGGTGAGTGAAACGTTTTCTTTGTATACGGATTCTTTTCTCCTATTTATAGTGTAAAATTAGACTATGAGCTAACAGAAATCTCATTTTAAGCGAAAAACTAAAATATACAGAGTTGAAAAACTTTTCCGAGAGCATATGTGTATGTTCATGTATGTGTGTGGATCCAAATGAGTCGCGGAGACGTACAAAGAAAGAGCGTGACCCAGAGAGCGCGTTCTGGCAAATTATGCGTCGGATTTCGTAAAAAAGAAAGAACTCGTCCCTCCCGAGAAATCAGGCTGAGTTCCCCATCACGTGCGAAAAACGTTTTTTTCCAGAGGTGAGGAAAGGAAGGCGTGTGTCGATGGCATGATGTTTTGTGGATAAAAATAAGTGCACCCTGCTTCCCACACCCACCAAATGCTCTCTCTCTCTCTCTCTCTCTCTCTCTCTCTCTCTCTCTCTCTCTCTCTCTCTCTCTCTCTTTTGCTCTATCCTTCTTTCTCTCTCTTACATTCCCTCGCTCTTAGATTATAGTCGACTTAATGTCTTTGACAGAAAACAAACCCGCAATCCAAGAGCTTTGCTTGCGTCCCCGGTCTCCTCATAAAAAACGATCAACCCCAGAGTTTACACACGAGTGTGCACGCACACACACACACACACACACACACACACACACACACACACACACACACAACTGTACACACGATGCCATATCAAACGAGCAGGTTTCCTCAAAAGCATCGATGCATGGGAAGTAACGGATTCGGTTTGTATGAAAGGGTACACATTGTTTAACACCGTTCTCTGCACTCATTCATCCTACAAAACGTTTGCGACACAAAGCGAACTAGTTTACAGTGTGTTACATCAGGCCCTGTGATGGACTGCATGTCATAGCGCATATTAAGTGCAATCTATTCAGAACCTGCATTAGGCTGAGGTCGCGTTACAGAAAAGACGCAGGCAGCCAGGATTGTCCAACCCCAGTATTGTCACGCTGCCACTCTTGGGCCCTTGAGCAAGGTCCTCAATCCTCAGTGTTCCAGGGGCTCTGAGCCCAGCTTCCTAACATTGCTGGGATTTATGAAGGTTTCGAAAACCTTTTCGAATTTCACTGATCGATTGTCAAATTTTTTTAATGAATCGGCATCGGCCAATGAAACAGCAAACCGTGTGTACAGTCTGCACTTGTGTGAGAGAACGAAAACCTCCCACACCAGCAGGTGGCAGTAGTCTGTATTCGACATTCAAACAGGGAAACCGGAAGAGCTAGAATCGTAAATATGTAAAGCGAGCATCGGTTAAACGCCTGCCGCGATCATCGCTAACAGATTCGTGTGGCTTTTTTCAATCATGTCTGCTAAGTTGCAAAGACGAGCAAGAATGACGACATGGTATTGTGCATGTCCTCTTTACTCCGTCACTGTTTGATTTCATCGGTTCTGTTTGTTTGTTTTCTTGTGTGCTCATTCGCTAAGCTAAATAGCCAATCGGAGTGATATATTCAGATATGCAGAATCCGTCTGACTAGAGCCAACTGACGCTCAAAAACCACCTGACATTCCTTTAAAGATTAAAGATTTTATCCTTTGTTTTTAGTCTAGACCTATATATTTTATTGGGTAAATATGATGCTACTTTTGAGAATTTGAATAACATTTGGAGAGAGAATGCGAAAAAAAATTCCGAACTACATTATTAGCGATCCTTCAACCAGCGGTGACCAAAACCTGCAAACAAGTGCACTGATTGGAGATGCTTGTGTTGTTCAATAAATGTTTAATGTAAACAATTTTCTGTATCATTTCTTGTTAATTAGCTGTTAGATTTAATAAAAGGAAAAAAGATCAACACCATGCTGTATATCAGCGATCGGTATTTGGAAGAAGGCAGACAGCGCCAGTGATTTCCTCCAGTGATCAGATTAGATTAGATTTAACTTTGTCATTGTGCAAGGTACATGTACAGAGCCTATGAAATGCAGTAAATGACGAAGCATAAACAAAAGTAAACGACTTTTCGTGACTGACATCATTACCTCCGTATTAGTGGCCCATAGTTTAAGTGCTGGATATGTGTTTATTACAGCATGGCATCATGTTGATGTACAGTCACAATCCCCCCTTTAAAAACAGAAACGACTCCTTAATACACATCACGCGCTCTTTTCCCCCCATCGATCGCCTCCTGGAACATAAGGTCGCCTCGCACGGAATAAAATCATGTTTTTACTAATGGCCACATTAGGCCCACGAGTTGGACATCGATATCGGAGCGGGCGCTCAGTTGAAAATTACTGATCCTGTTTTCTGGAAATTCGAAAAAACTATGATGAATGTCTGAATTAGAATTGATTTTGTAATTTCAGGGTCATCTCTAGTTTCATTAGGCAGACATCAGGGACAGAAATAGGCAAGAGAGAGAAAGAGAGAGGGTGTGGGGGGGTGGGTGTGTGTGTGGGGGGGGCATATTTGAACATGCATTAAATTTTTTTAATTTTTTTGTAATTGTTTATTATTCAATCTGACTCTATCAAAAGCAACGTCCTGAATTAAAAGCGTTTTTTTCCGTGCCTAAGTGGGAGTTGAGCCTGATGCGTTATGAATATCTGTCATCACTTATTTAATCGTTAAAGCAAACGCAGTTATTTCCGCTTCGTATCGGCGTCAGGGATACGGCACGGCTTCGACGGAGCTCAGGCGTAATCTCTGTAGCGTGCGGAATTGTTCAGTCAAACGGTGATGCGATTCGATAAGCCAACGTGTTTAGACGTGTGTAGTTATTTGTCGATTGTGTTAAAAGCATAAAGTTGTGCAGTTCGGGGTTAAGGGCCGTACTCGGCGCCAGTGCACGCTTTAAACAATAAGCCTTCAGTCGCTTAAACATCAACATCAAATTCATGATATGACTTTCACTTTCATTACACGCTCACTTGAATCTCACGAGTTGTTCAGGTTGTTCGTGACAAACGGAGCTGTAGTCATCAGTAGATACAGTACACTGTAGCCCCATTTTACAGACGTTTCCTCACTTCCTTAGCTTAGGTTAGGGGGCGTGGCCTAATTATTAAAAAAAACTTTCCTGGTGTGATTTGGATGATAATAAGCTGATTAAAAATGTTATTATTGTTTGTTTCTCGAAGTGAAGTCTGTATGTTTTTGTGTGTTATTCTTACAGTTGTTATTTTTAGAACAAGACTGGAACTTTGATAAGTGTTTTTTTCTAACATTTGAAGGTTTCTAGCACCAAAAAGGTTTATAAGGTTTGGAGACAAAGTGAGAGAAGCGCGAATGCGTCAGGATCTTTCGGGCACGCGGCACGCACTTCCGGTTTTGCGGAGCGCACTTCCGGGTCGACGGCCATCTTGCCTTTTTCCCGCACCTCCCTGTATTTAAGGACACCCAAAACATTAGCTCGGGGCGAGACTATCTCACCGGCTTCCAAAGTACCTTTAGACTATTCTTGCCACCCTGCCTGATCTGGTTCCTGTTCCTGTTCCTGCTCCTGTTCCTGTTCCTGTTCCTGATCCTGATCCTAACCCCTGTTCTGCTTTGCTTCTGGTTTGGACTCTGGACTGTTTTTTTTAGTTTATGTTTCTGCGCTGCCCTTCCTCGTTCTGTTTGCTGGTTTTTGGTTTTTTGGACTGTGTTTTGCCCCATTGCTTAGTTGCCTTTAAATTAAACTCTTTTTTCTCCTTACCCTGTCGCATCCTGCATTCGGGTCCTCACTCACCCAGTCACACCGTGACTCTGACAGATTGAGATGGTTTAGACATGTGCAGAGGAGGGATGGAGCCACCAGGCAAGAAGAAAAGAGGAAGGCCAAGGTGGAAGGTTATGGATGTGCTGACGGAAGACACACAGGTGTTTGATTTAAAAGAGGCAGATGTAGAGGACAGGGTGGTACGGAGATGGATGGCCCCTAACGGGAGCAGCTAGAAAGCAGAAGGTTTTAGGAAATAAATCTTCACGAATCAACTGTTTTTTGGCTTTTTACCAGTGTGTGTCCTGTTGTTGAGGATTAGTGCCTCATTGAGCTTACGTTCACCATGAGCCAAATACTCAAGTACTGTTTAAATCAGATACTCAAAGACTTTTACTCAAGTCATATTGAATAACTTGAGATTTAAGTTTAGCAGTAAGGTATCTATACTTTTACTCGAGTATGATTTTCAGGTTCTCCTGACAGTCCTGGATTGCACATTTTTGGTTGTAAAAACAGTCCAGTTTTGTGTAAGTTCTCCAACAGCGTCCCAGAGCGTTCCTGTCCATAAAGCTCGTGACACTTTTCGTGTTACTGCGGCAACTTTCGAGTGGAGCGTGCGTGATAATTTAGGCCTGCAGTTCGTGCGGTACTAAACTCATTGGCTAAATTGATTTTGTTTGACTACACGGCCTCATTTCAGGATCCACTGGAGAATGAAATCAGGGGAAACGTTTAACCGTAGCGATGCAGGAATGAATTCTGTGAAAGCCTGGTTTATGTACCAGGAATCCAGATGGACCAAAGGAAATCTAATTAGAGAAGCTGGCAGAAGCGGAGTGTAGCTCGAGCGCAAAGACCGAGATCGCCTCGATCGAGCGCAACCACACATTTATTTTTCGCACATCCAGCGCGTAGACTGTCTGTGTGTCCTTTCAGCTCTCTGGAATACCCTTTTCACTTCGCTCTCTCGCTCTCTCTTTTCGCCGTCACTGCCGAGGATGGAGTTGAGTAACGAGAGTCGCTCGGCTGCTCCATCACCTGCCCGGGCACCGGTTCCGCTTGGCTGATATCCCATGAGTCCATGCGGCCCGGCCTCCCAAGCGCCCGGCACTCAGCCGAGATTGATGGCGCTCCGATTCCAGGCAGCCAATTCCGGTCTCTCAAGAAATAATCCACTACATTGACGGATGAGCCGAATGTGACATGACACAATGCTGGCCAGCAGTGGCACCTATTTCTTTCTACACACACACACACACGAAATGTCTGACGGTATGGCTATAATTTGGCCTGGGTCAGGTGTAAGAGTGTGAGAGCCGCAAGACTTTTTTGACGACAGTCTCTCTCTCTCTCTCTCTCTCTCTCTCTCTCTCTCTCTCTCTCTCTCTCTCTCTCTCTCTCTCTCTCTCTCTCTCTCTCTCTCTCTCTCTCTCTCTCTCTCTCTCTCTCTCTCTCTCTCTCTAGCTCAGTGTGTTATTTATGTAGCCTAGAAATAATCCTTTTAAATCTCTGCAACAGCAACACTCACGAATCAGTTTATGTTGAAGTCATACATTCTGTGGGCTTTTTTTTATATCAGAAAATCCACCCACCTGACACTTGCAGTTGCACAGTGGCCTCACGATTCGCCGTGGCAGTTTCAGCCTTTCCCAACTGGAATCCTGGGTCAGGAACTCTTCTAGAATTCGAACTTCTGGTCGAACTTTTATCACTAAAACACACTCTTCATAAACAGCAGATTGTTAGAAATTGGATGGGTGTATACTTCTGTAGCAGTGGTGGACAGTGTGGAAGTAAATAGAATTCGTTCCTGAACTTTTTCGTGTATCTGTACTTTACTGAAGTGTTTCTGTTTGGGGAGACTTTAATTTTAACTTAAATATTGTACTTTTTACTCAACTACATTTAGTGAAATCAGTCGTTTCTTTATATTTATGAGGATAAAAACGTAACTGGTCAAACACGCAGCGATCCACCAATCAGGGTCGAGCGCTCGCTCTGTTTTAAACTTGTTCTGATTGGCGCTCGGTGTATCTACTGCTCACCAACATACAGTTCAGCATCAGTTCAACATCAAGCAGAGGAACAAATGATTTACAGAGGAATAAATGATGAAGAAACTCCAGACTCGAACTCGCCACAACACACGTGACCTTCTGATAATTTTTATTAAAAAAAATTAGCATTTGACTCATTAATATCATTCTTTTAATATTGGTATGTTAAAAGTAACAGTCTTTATTTAATATTATTATTATTCAGTTTATTAAGCAATAAAAATGATAATAGGAAGATTATAGCCATAATAAATCATAGTTCTTTGGATACTTAAGTACATTTAAAGGCAAATATTCTTTGTACTTTTACTCAAGGAAAGGTTTGAAGGTGAAATGAAATGAATGTTTTTCAATATAAAGAAAGCTATACATTTTATTTCTGGAAGTAATTGTGCTTATTTTACAGTGAAGCTTCGTCCATGTCATGGGATGTTTCATGAGATGATGTTATTTGGTTAAGATGATGTTCTCATGATGTGACACGCTTTCCCCTTTAACAGCTAGCTTTAACTCCTAGCTAGCTTTAACTCCTAGCGTTTGTTTCTCGAAAAAAAACAAAAACAAAAACAGAGGAGCATTTAGGCAGCTAGGAAAGTTTTAATTACTATAAATTAGTTCAAATTTTTTTTACACATCCATTGTCCTTAGCCATAGAGTACATTATAGTATCTTTTCTTTTTCGTTTCCTAGCATTTAAAGCCATTCCCTGTGATTTTATCTCCTCTTTATTGTAAGGAGAAGGCAATACAATACAGTACACCCTGCTCATATTCATCAGGTATTAAAGCAACCAGCGTCTGAACCCCTGAGACTCTTCGTCCATTAGCAAAGTCGAGGTTAGCATCCAGACCATGTTCTCGTTTTTCTCTACTCCGTATCCTGGGGCACTTTTTGACCTCGAAGGCTTTGGTCTGAAGTTGATTTATTTTGTGCTTCATCTGCATTTAAAAGCGCATATCAGTAAACACACATCAGTAAGAACTCGCCACCAACCTGGACTGCAATTTCGGCACCGCAACATTTAACCGACCCGAATGACCTCGAGGTGTGTATAGCGCTTCACTGCTGCTGTGAAGACACAACTGAAGAACATCTTTATTTCTTTTTCGGCTGCTCATTGTAAACTGGGGCGTCTGTTAGAAGGGCAGGAGTGTTTTATGTCTGGACACATATGCTAATAGACTATAATACATATAATAGACTTATATGTAATATTAAACCTTCCTACACTGGTACTATCTTTTTTTTTGTAATAAAAATCTTCAAACAGAAATGCGTGCTGCATTAAAAATTCAATAAGTGCCGTTACAAATTAATTTGCGCTAGCGCATTAATTTTGACAACCTTAATATACGGCTGTATATATCATATATGCATATTTATATGAAATGCATCAAATGCATATATGATATATATCAGTGCAAGCCATTAGGGTCAGCAAGGCCTATAGATGCAGAATCACTGACTTCATGACTGTCCATGAATATGTATGAAATTATTCCCAATACTCTATTGTTATAGCTTTTCTCTTGGTTGCACTGTTTCAGGGCCCTTCAGCTTCCAATACACAAGAAGGAAGCTGTTGTTTTAGCCAATCAGATTTCCAATTGGCCACACCGAGGCCATCTAGCAGGCGTTCAATAATGTCAACATTTTCGGTCCTTTGGACGGACAGAGAGCGCACTAGTCTGAGCTTGCAAACCGCAAGCTTAAATATATCCGTGTGGATTTATTAGCTGGTTTTGTTCATTTCACAATAGCTGATAAAGGCGAAGAAATGGATTTGGTTGCAGATACACTTACAAGGACATGTGCAGTGTTTATTGTTGTGAATTTATAAATGTTTGTTGATTATAATACAGGTGTATAGCTTTTCAAGGTTTCTGTGTGTGTGTGTGTGTGTGTGTGTGTCTGTGTGTGTGTGGGGGTGGGTGTGTGTCAGAATTTCAGTCAGAAACGCATTCGCTAGAGGTGTTTGTATTTCTTTTCACTCCTACAGCCGGCGCAGAGCAGTAATGTGTTTTTGCCCGAGCGTGTGTTATTAGTCGGCATGCTGCGGGCCACGCTGTGCCGTGTTTGCTGAAGCCAGGCGGCCATGTTTGGGTGTCGTTATGCTTTGCAGAGGCTCTAAGGGAGGAACAGGAACAGAGGGTGCGAGGCGACGTCTGCTTTCATTCAGCCTTCAGGAAAATAAAATGAAGAATAAAAAGGTTTGTGTGGCGTGTACGGTATCGAGTGAGAGGAGAAAAAGAGACTACATTTGTGTTTTATCCAAAGTGTGTGTGTGTGTGTGTGTGTGTGTGTGTGTGTGTGTGTGTGTGTGTGTGTGTGTGTGGCAAGATCTGTTTTGCTTTGCTTATATTAGCAAAAAAATAGTCTTATTTTGACAATAAGAGTTGTTATTTTTGTGTTTCCCCATTCAAAAGTGCTTCATCTGAGAGCTCTTTTATGAGCCTCGACCTCTAACCATTGTGTTAACACTTTCAGGACCCTGAAGAACCCAGTTAGCTGTACATTTCACACCTTGGCCTTCAGTGGAACCAATTCAACACTAAATTCCATCGTTTTGATGCCATGTTGCATAAAATCAATATTATAGATAAACGCAGTATATATATAAAACAGTTAATAAACACACTGAAAACACTGTTTTGAACTGTTTTGGTCGACTTTTTCATAGGTATCTGCAACCAAATCCTTTCGTCAGTGGTTGTGGAATGGAAAAAAAAAAAACAGCTAATAAATCCACACAAATATATTTAAGATTCTGCAGAATGCTACAGATTTGGTGTGAGAGGTCTGATTAGTGCACCCTCTGACTGTCCAATCAAAAGACATGAAAATGCTGATGTGATTGGACGCCTTCTAGATGGCCTCTGTCAGCAAGACACACTCTGATTGGTTAAAGCAGCAGCTTCAGGCAACATGGATTTGAATCTATCAAGAGCCTGCGCTGTTCGTTTCTGCAGGCCACGCGGCAATACGTGATCTGACACTGGAATCTGATTGGATAGAAAGGATCTGGATGGATGGATGGATGGATGGATGGATGGATGGATGGATGGATGGATGGATGGATGGATGGATGGATGGATAGATAGATAGATAGATAGATAGATAGATAGATAGATAGATAGATAGATCAATCGATAGATCAATCGATAGATCAATCGATAGATCAATCGATAGATCAATCGATCTTGTGCTGTAGCTAGCAGCAAAGAGCATTGCTAATTAATTTGAATCTCATTAATATTCAAATCCATTCATACAAGTCTTTTAATGAAAAAGTCCCCAGATGCATTTTTTTATTTGAGAACTATTTCTACACGGGGTTTCTGTGCGTGTGCATGAGAGAGAGAGAGAGAGAGAGAGAGAGAGAGAGAGAGAGAAAGAGAGAGAGAGAGAGAGAGAGAGAGAGAGAGAGAGAGAGAGAGAGAGAGAGAGAGAGTTGCCTGTGCATATTAGCTTATCAGTTGTGCACTGGTGACGTTGTTCCAGTACACAGCGTGTGTGTGTGTGTGTGTGTGTGTGTGTGTGCTTCATGCTTTTATTGCTATACAGCTAATTTCTCGTTGGCAGACTTTCCGAGGTGCCGATCGCATAGAACGTGTAAAATCTCGCGTCTCACCGAGCCCCGTGGCACCACGAACATTCCACATATTAGTTCAAAAACGAGTTTAAGCGGAATTTGTCACGCTGTATCACATATAGACAAAGTCAAAACAGGAATCATTTCACACCCGCTTTTAATTGCGGCCGACTAATTAGGACGGGGAATTGATGGCGGCGAGCGATTTCAATTAGCGCGGCTCAGTGGAATGAACGGCGACGTAATCTGATTTCCGAGCAAATTGGATGGAAGCGCCGCGATCACGGCGGCTCTCACTCATCTCGGCTCTGGCACAAACAGACTGTTAGCACCCTCGGGCACGAAAGCAAGAGTGTGACACACACACACACACACACACACACACACACACACACACACACACACACACACTAGGGGTGTAAGGATTTGTCTATTTGTTAAACCATCTCAATATTTACAGATGTTTCAGTATGTTGGTGGCGTGTTAGAAGGAATTTCTGTTTTAGTTCCATTTTATTTGTCAATCACAGTAAAGGAGGCGTGGCCTGTGTGTTTGCCAGTCTCATTGGCCTGTTTCTCAGTTTTAATAAAGGAGGCGTGGCCTGTGTGCCTCGGACTAAATAAAGGAGGTAGGGGTTAGGGTGGTTTGTCACTCTCAATAAAGGAGGTGTTTTGTCAGTCTCAGTGGAGGAGGCGTGGCCTGTGTGTGTGTGTCTCAATTTAAATGAAGGAGGTGTGGTTTGTGTGTCAGTTTTGGTGAAGTTGTAGCCTGTGTATCTATCAGTTCCAGTAAAAAAGGTGTGGCCTGTGTGTCTCAGTTTCACTGAAGGAGGTGTGGCCTGTGTGTTTTAGTTTTAATAAAGGAGGTGTGGCCTGTTTGTCTCTGTCTTAATGAAGGAGGCATGACCCGTGTGTCTGTCAGTTTCAGTGTAGGGGGTGTGGCCTGTGTGTCAGTTTTAGTAAAGGAGGCATGGCCTGTGTCTGCCAGTCTCTGTGAAGAATGCGTAGCTGGTGTCAGTAAATGAGGCGTGGCCTGTGTCTGCCAGTCTCTGTGAAGGAGGCGTGGCCAGCGTGGCCTGTGTCTGTCAGTCTCAGTGAAGGAGGCGTGGCTGGTGTCAGTGAAGGAGGCATGGCCTGTGCCTGTTAGTCTCAGTGAAGGAGGCGTGGCTGGTGTCAGTGAAGGAGGTGTGGCCTGTGTCTGTCAGTCTCAGTGAAGGAGGCATGGCTGCTGTCAGTGAAGGAGGCGTGGCCTGTGTTTGTCAGTCTCAGTGAAGAAGGTTTGGTCTCATACCAGTGATGTGGTGTTCTCCTCCTTCAATGGAACTCACTGCAGATGGTAAAGGAAAGTGGCGAGGTGTGGAAGTCCAAACCTAATCACTTCAGACGTTTCTTTCTCAATCTTTCTGTTTGACTTAACTGTTGTTTCTTTTTTCGCTCATTCTCATTTTCTCACTTTTATCCTGTTTCATTCCCCCCTCTCTCCCTCTCTCTCTCTTTCTCTCTCTCAATCACAAGCTCTTTTTAATGACTTTTACTTCTCCTCCTTTTGTCTCTGTCTCTCTGTTACTCCTTTTCTCTCACACCTTCTCAGCCTGTTTCCTTTGGTTTCTTTATATCTGTCACACCTTCTCTGTGCTTCTCACACTCTCACACACATTCTTAGTTCTCTTCCTATCCTCTCTCTCTCTCTCTCTCTCTCTCTCTCTCTCTCTCTCTCTCTCTCTCTCTCTCTCTCTCTCTCTCTCTCTCTCACACACACACACACACACACCTGTTTTCCTGTCTTTTATTCTCTACTTTTTCTGACTCCAGTTTGTGTTTTCCCCTTCAACCCTTTTATGTCTGTTTTTTCCAGTCTTTCTCAATTCTCCCTCTCTCTCCTTTTCTCTCCTCCATTTCCTTGTCTCTGTCTGGCCCTCAGACGATTTGTCATGGATCAGAAGAGACAATTTGTCATGGATTTGTGCTCTTAAATGTGTGTGATAGTGAAGGCAGCCAGTGGAAAAGCTGAAGAATCCTATTACACTGTTTTTCTTTTTCCTTTTTTATTTTTTTTCTGACGCTGCCATACCGGGGGGGGGGGCGAGCGGAGCGCGAGCGAACTGAGCTGGAGCCGTATGCAGAGTCTCACACTTTCATCTCCTACCCACCCGGCGTAAACGCTGAATCATGCAGAACTCTCATGGAATACTATATCGATGTTTCTCGGCTATACGGAGCATGTAGAAACGTTCACATCTGCAGCAGTGGTTTTAGTTCTTACCAAACATTTAATTATTTAATCTCCCATGTGTTTTATCATCTATCTATCTATCTATCTATCTATCTATCTGTCTGTCTGTCTGTCTGTCTGTCTGTCTGTCTGTCTGTCTGTCTGTCTGTCTGTCTGTCTGTTAATTTTAATATTGTTTAATTTTCCTCCTACGACTGTAATGGAAATATTTCGTTACCGAAGCAAAAATCCAGGGCCAGAAAGAGCTTTTTGAGCACATTTAAGTCAGCAAACACAAGATTGCGAGATGATTAGCGTTTACTGAGCCAGCTGTTTGAGTGGCAGTTTGCTGCGTGTGTGATTTATGTGCCCACATTCCTTCTCTATTGAGAAAAAAAAATCTAAATCAAAAATCCGAATTTCAGTTTCGGCCAAGACGCTGCATTTTTTTCTGTTTCTTCCCCCTCATTCCAAGCACCTGAGCTTCACAGGCAGATATACAGCTCTTCCAAAAGAAAATGTAAATGTAAAAATGTAAAATGCCTTTAAAATCCATTTAAGTTACGCAATTGGACGTCCCTCGCCGCAGGGGTTTGCTGGAGACGTGGAGACTTTATTGTGAGGTGGGATTTTCTCTAACAGCTCTATATCGATATTTAATTAGAAGTAGAAGGAAGAAAAGTAGAATCACTCGCCTGCTAGAGTCACACCCTTGAGGAGCTTGGGTCATCAGGTGGGGGACAAATCAACATGGCGTACGTGTTCACCAAAAAGAGTGAGGATTAGCTGAGGTCATAGTTGCACCACTGATGACAACAACGTTATTTCTTCTGAGCACTTTGGACCAGGATACTTACACCTGGATAATATGGCAAAATTATATCTACAATTCACTGTATGTAGTGAATACAAAAATTGTTTTAAAAAAAAAGTTTAATAAAAAAGGTACAAAAATATAATGGAAAAATAAATGAACCGTGGGAAAAAGCAGTAAATGTGAAAGTCTGTTTGAAAATTTTTATTTTTTTCGTTTTGCAATCTAGACAGTCATTACAATCTGCTTTCAAAGTGTGAAATTATGTTTTTTTTATATTTTATAAATATGAATGTTAAATTTGAAACCAGAAAGCATTCTGATCCAAAAGAAATGCTCTCAGTATATAGTTAAAATGTAAAGCAATTAATGAAAAACTGCTTTGGACATGTGACCGCAACTGTTTACTGCCACTGCAGGTGCATTATTAGAAAAATATTCAATTTTTTTCTTGTACAAAAAAACCATTAGGGGTTTGTACAACATGTTAAATAAACCGTGGATTGTGAAAAAAAAAGAAGTGAATAACCAGCCATTTTTATATTGTAGACACTCTAGGGTTCTGGGGGGCGGAGCTTTGTGAACATGAGACAGGAACAAAGGGAGTAAAAAAACTATTTTTAGTGTTTAAAAAGTGTTCGAACTCCCACTTCACATTTGAGATCTCTCAGTATTTTACTCAAAATCGCCTCATTTAGATGAGATGTTTTAGAGCAAATGATTCACGCTTTCTCTCCATCATGTCCAGTGGTCTCCTCCAAATAACCTTGAGTTCCTAAACATCTCTGTGTTCCCACCATTTCATCATCGTTTAGGACCCAGTTATTGTACAGGGTGCATTTCAGTGTGCAGCTAATAAACATCGAGTTCAACCTCGCTAATAACTTCCTGCTCAATGGAAGTCGAGTACAGCTGCATTAGTGCATCCGAAACATAAAAGATTCATTTCAACATCATATTTCACCTTTTATTCGCAGACGTTCAGTCCAAATTTATTTTATCAATCATTATGTCTGGTGAAATGTGTTGTGACACTAATCTGGCTAGCAAGAAATGAATAATCGAAACAGTACATTGCGTATATTTGAACATTTGACTTTGCAGTGGAACTTTTAATGACGTCCAATTCTAACTTCAAACGCAATAAACAAATTGCGCCTGGTTGTCCAAGATGGCCACTCTATAAGGTAACAGTGTTAGCTTTATGAGGGGGTATTAAAAAGTTTCTGGCTCTGTTTACAAGTAAGTCTTTTATTTATCTTTGGTTCCACACTATCACCTTCAAAACAGTGTCCTTACAGCAATATATCGCTCCCACTCGTGCCAGTCAAAACACCTCCAACGACTCGTTGCGTTTCGTCAAACGTCTCGGTGGCAGATTTGTCCAGTGTCATGCAGAATTTCATGCTCGCTCGTTCTTCGAACTTGTTCTCCGTAATGAAATCGCAGACGTAAAAATGCTTGTGGTCTGACCAATCAGAGCATTTGATATGTTTTAAGGCTACATTCATGGTTTTTAGAATTCAAACACTAGCTGTTTGAGGTAATATGGTTAGTGTTAGTGCTTAATAATGCCCTAGAATAGTGGCTAAGTTTGTGGTTTCAGACACAACCAGACTTCAAATCCCCGCACCACCAAGCAACTAGTGGGCCCTCGAGCAAGACCCTTAACTGCTGAGGTGTATAAATGAGATAAATGCAACTAGCCCATAATGCCAGATGCCATAACATGCTTTTTAATTCCCAAAGCTTCCAAGCAAAATGTAAGACGCTTCAACCTGCATCATTACCTGGCATTTATTTACTTTGTGTGGCTCTTTGAAAGGTCACGGCAATGTCGAGGCAAAAGCGTTATCGTTTTCAAATGAATACACTTTGGAGAGCGTTTTCAAAAAGCCACGTTTCTGTTGACTGAAAAGGCCGTCTCGGTGTGGATGGAAGGCCAAAAACGGAGAGAAAAATATGCATTTTCAAATGAAATGTAATTATAGTTAGTGCGGACACGGCCTTTGAGTGTCAGGCTCGAGGGCTGCACGGAGACGTGAAACGAGACGTGTGTTTTAGTTCATTGTGAACTGCCGGATGTGGAGCTTCACTCCACGGTGTGTTTCAGGCAGTAGAGACAGAGACAGAGCCCACGGTGTAGTAAGATAACAAGAGCTTGTGTTTAATTTCTTTGGTGTCTGTATGAGGCTCCTCAAGTTTTTTTAATTGGGATCTCAAGAACGTCGAGACGATTCTACATCCAGTAAGGGCCTTGTTTAGGGGCCCAGGAGTGGCAGCTTGGTGAAGCTGGGATTTTGTCCGTGTTCGTGTCTTATTGTGGATTCCATGATGCTTTCAGAGCTTTGTTCTTTCGAATTTCGTAAAAGGGACTCGAGGTCGGGCTTTCCAAGCGACGTCGCACACGATTGACAGGCGCCCACAGACGCACCAGTTTCCTAATTGATTGCATATTGGTGGTCCGGCTCATTTACTTTTTCTTCCATTCGAATCCCCAGGCCTCCTCCGAGACCGGAGTTTTATCTCCAAGTGGATTTTATCGACAGCTGCTTGGTTGTGAGAAGAACCAAATCGCACAATTATACAGTTGACCGTTCAAGTATAAAACTCAACCGCAGAGACGAACCGGCGTACAAGAAACATCCGTACAGGCATGAGGGCGTGGGTTTTTGCTTTTCAAAGGAGTGAATCATTTGCTGCTGGTTGAAATCGTGCAAGGTGACGTGTGCGACAGATACGACGCGATGCGCTGGTGATGGTGCGGGAGTCGATTTTTTAACACTGTACCAGGTCATAACTTGCACACACTCCATTCTCATAGGCGTGATTAAATACTGTAGGAAAAAAATGGACACTAGAAGCATTTATCAGGACCTGGCAGCATCCTCACGGCCATTTTGACAAATCGAGGGTGATGGTATTTAAGCCTGGCATCGTTTGTAGACAAGAAGGTAGACTTGGTACCGCGCGGTCCGGCACAGCCGAGCGTGATGCAATCGTGTGTTTTTAACGCGGGCTAGAGGGGACGTTGAGAGCTTGACATGCGCCGTCTCCACATTCAGCAAATTAGAAATGTCACAAAGCCAGAAGCGCTACAGGGGGAACAGCAAGACGCGATATTGTGATATAGGAGGCTTGTGTAGGAGGGTATGTTGTGGTGCAAGGGGAAAGGAGATCTCATTAATGTGATGTGTGTGTGTTTGTGTTTGTGTATTTGCGGTAGGTGACAGGCCTTCACCTCTGCCTGACATTATGACACTTCCAGTAGCAGTGTTTTTCAAAGAAAGAGAGGAGGTGGAGAAAGAGCACGTGGGAAGGAGCGTGTGGAAATTTGGAAGTTGCTGCCGGTGCCACTGCTGTGTCTTTAGAGGGAATATTTTTATTATTTTTTTTTTTTTTCACCAGATCTGTATCACCGAGTTCAACCGAAGCTTCACATTTTAATCTGTTAATGGAAGCAACTTGACATTTTAATTATAAAGTGATCGAATTGTTTAAAATCAGTTCAAAATATTTATTTGTATCTGATATTAGCTAACCTGTCTGCTTATTAGCATAGATTAGCACTGAAAGACAGGATGTGCTATTTTAATGCTTTTCCAACGGTGTTACCCTGGAAAATCCTTTAGTGATGGGTCTTTCTTTGAACGACTCTTTAATATGACTCACTAGTCTCGAAGAGTGATTCGTTCATTTTCTACTTTCTTATGTACAGGAAACAGAATTGAGTAGTTCATCTCATCTCGACTCTTTTAGTCCAAATTGTTCATTCTTTTATCTCGTGCCCCCCGTAGACGCTATGTAATGCATTACACAGGAAACAGAATCGAGTAGTTCATCTCATGAGTCGTCTGGTTTGAGTCGTTCTTTCTTTTATCACGTGACTCCTGTATATGCTTCAAAGGATTAAAGGAACGAAATGAACGAAACGACTCAAAAGAAAAGGTTTGTTCGTTTTTGATTCAAAGAACCAATTCACTCAAATGATCAGATCTCCGTTCACTAGCGCCTTGGTGTCTAGTCAGTGGTTAAATGAAATGAAGTGATGGTCAAGCCTGCAGTGACCAATCATTATATTCCTATATGCTTGTCGAACATCTCATTTGGTTATTTTCCTTTTTCTGTCGCAATAAGCTTGACTGTTCTTAGAAGGCTCTAGTTACTCGGAACAGTGTTTAGTCGAGGAGGTCAGGGGTCTGTGAAGTACACTCAAGCTCTTTCTCTCCAATGTTCCACACCATGTGTCTTTATGGAGTTTGCTTTGTGCTTGGAACGTCATGTCTACATACCTTTGGCCCTATACTGTAGTGTGTACTGATAGATACTGTACTTACACAGAATTTTCAAAAGTATTGGGACACCTGACTTTTCCAGCCACATGTGGTCCTTCTCCAAAGTGTTAGCATTAAGTTGGAGACACGTGTTACTGTATGTATAGGATGCTTTTGGATGTCGGAGCATGAATTTTTTTTACTAAATTTGAACTAGGAGACCCGAAGCTGTTTCCAGAATGACAACTGGACTGGACTGGAAGATCTTGAGTGGCCTGCTATAGAGATCGGACCTCAACCCTATCGATTATGATGAATGTGAATCCTGATCGCATCCCAGGCATCCTCACCTCACCTCACCTCCATCTTTACTAACACACATTGTGGCTGAATGAACCTCCACAAGTCTTCACAAGCAGCTGTATCCGTATTCTAGAAACATAGCTCACCTGAGCAAATGCACCTAATCAAGTGTGGTGGTACAGCAGTCTAATTAGATTCAGTGTATGTCTTCAATTCTGCAAGGCTTTAATTTCGGATATAAATAAATAAACTCCTCGTGTGTTATTGGACCAGGACTGTTAAGCTCGACGGAGCATTTTAATCCCCTACAGAAAAATACACACTTTAATATTGTGTTTAATTAATATAGCCTCTTTATATTGCCGAACGCAAAGTCGGAGACGTATTATTTTTCATTAAAAATATTTATTTACTCATTAAAAAACGAACAATTCAGAGGTGTAGCGAGTCGAACCCTTTCTGTCTTTAGAGTGATGTGGAGCTGTTTCAGTGGCGAGGCATGGTGAAGCGAAATGCCTCGCTTCCTCTCACTCAACCTCCTCCTCCTTCTCCCCCTGCTCCTCCCATTGCTGGCTGAGGTGTGTGAAGAATCACCTCGCTGCTGGAATTAGCTCAAGCACCACTCAAGCTCGGGATCAATGAACGAGATTTAAATTACACTCGCCAGCTGAAACCTCCTTCACCCATGATCACTGTTGCTCTCCTTCTGCTAGCTAATGGCCTTGTGCTTCCGAAAGACAAGGTGAGGGGGTTCTTCTGTTCTGTTTAAGAACACCGGGGTTAAATCTCCTTTGGGAGAAGGCACACTGCAGTTCAGCGCTTGTTAATTGGATTTGGATAATAAAACGAAACCCTGGTGATACTAATAAATGCTATTGAAAAATGCAGATCATTCCGAGATGCTCAGATATTTTTGGAATCAGGAGAACTGGTTTGATTCCAGCAAACGCTTGACCACATTGAAATGCTCGTGTTCCACAGCTGTTCATTCGGCAAAATCATTTACATGAGTAAAAATGTCTACATTTGATCAAATCAATCCTAACTAATAAAAGCATGCCTATGTTTTCCCAACCAACTTTGTCCAGGTTCATAATAAATTCCTGTTTTTTCTCTATTTTGATTGTTTTTTTATTCATTTTACTCTTCCAGCAGTTGGCAGATGCCCTTATTCAGAGGGACTTACAACGATCTCATTTATACAACTGAGCAGGTTGTAGAATTGCTCAAGAATTCCACCATGGCAGCA
>NC_139601.1:2454889-2467389 GCF_946808225.1 Silurus aristotelis | reverse complement strand
GAGGGACCCGAGTCAGAGAAGGGATGCCCCGACACACAGCACTGAGAAGAGCTCTGGGCCGTGACCGGGGGAAGTAGACCTGTCTCTTTCACACTCCTCCACCATTTTTATCTCTTCTTCAGTCTGAGAGCTGAAACGAAACATGCGGGATTGCGTCAGAGAACACTGCAACGCTTTGCTTTTTTATTTGATGGATCGTGTGAGGCGAGTTTTTCACCCGTGTGTATAATGAGGTCTTTTTTTCCACTGTGTCAGCTTGTGTGTGTAAACTCTTGTCTCTCGTCATGTGCCAACAAAAGAGAGCTAATATTTTTTTTATAAATAATGATCCAATTTGCATTCTAATTGTAAAACCGAGTTCACTTCCAATACTTTCCAGCTACATGCTGAAAAACGAGCAGTCATTATACAGCGCATTATACGCGTCTGAATAAATGGAAAGCACGTGCGTAGAAAAGCAGCGAGAGTTACATTTAAAGCGGTCGGCGCACGCACGTGTCAAATGTCACACGACTCCGAAACGACCGAAACCATGTGATAATTGTAGCCCGGAGTGAGAGGGGAATTAAAAACCCCACACTATACACAGCAGCACGCCGTGTCCTTGCGTCCATCAATCGCATTAATATATAATCACAATAGAGATTGTAATTGGCCTTAATAGATTCCCTGCCGTGGGGTTTTTTTTTTTTTCAATTCTCACATTCTCAGTGTTCTGATTAACACCGGTTTCAGCTCATCAGGTGTTTAGAGAGCTTTTTCCTGACGTCTGCATACAGCTACAGCTCAAAGATTCTTTTTCTTCTTCTCCAAATTTAGTACCCATTCTCGATTACAATAATCTCCACTGTTCTGGGAAGTTGTTCCAGTATATTTTGCTTGTGGAGAATTTAAAGAATCATTTATCCACAAGGGCGATAATTTAATCAGCATTCCAAATCAACATGCTCTATAGCAGATTTTCCTCTCGAAACAGTATAAAGCAGATCTTCATGGAGTTGGTTTTGTGCACAGGCACATTGTCATGCTGGAACAGGTTTGGATCTTCTAGTACAAGTAAAGGGAAACTTTCTTGTATAGAACTTCCTATACAACTGTGTGCCTCCAGCTTTGTGGGAAACAGTTCCTTAAAGAACCACATATGGCTAGAACAGACAGGTGTCCCAATACTTTTGTCATTATAATGTAGATTTCTAGTATGTGTGAAGAAACCACACATGATGTCAATGTACTGTGATGTACAGTAATCCCACGCTTTACCGCGGTTCGAATCTCGTGCCCCAGTTTATCGCGGTATTGCATTTGCCACATAACTAATTAGTTTGGCTGATTTTTTCATAGACCAAAAAAACTTGTTTTTATGGAGTTTTAGGGGGGAGTGGTGGCTCCAGCGGTTAAGGCGCTGGGTTGCCGATCGGAAGGTCTGGGGTTCGAGCCCCGGTATCGCCAGGCTGCCACTCTTGGGCCCTTGAGCAAGGCCCTTAAACCCTCTATGCTCCGGGGGTCCCTTACGAGGGAAATATCAAGGTCCGTGACGTCGGAGTGACGTGGGGCCGCATTCCCGTGGGCTCACCACCTGCAGGAGGGACCGTAAGGGACGGTGCTGTGAGGATTGGGCAGCAGTAGAAGGCGGGGGCCCGCTTAGACTGCTGCCCCCGCGACCCGAATTACGGATAAGCGGGAGAAAATTAATGAATTAATAAATTTTATGTAGGAATAATACAATTTATTGATAAAAATATAATAATAAATAATAAATGAAGTAAAATGGTAATACAAATTGCAGTACTGTATACATAAAATAGCAATTTTGGGGTGGCGTCTGTTTTTTTGCAGGTGGTTTGGGAACCGCGATAAACGAGGGATTAGTGTATAAGCGACAGATATCTGCTTTAAGTCATGTGACTAAATCATTAGATAAAACACAAAATTTCTGAGAAAATTTTTTTCAAGGACTTTTTGGATGTTCTTCAAGTTTTTCTGTCAAGTTCTCCCAACTTGTAATGCTTTTCTTTTCCGAAGGATTCTTCGATCTAGAGAATTCCATTAACGATCCTCTATACACAGTCCTCTACAGGGACTACAGTCTCGTCTCTAAGCAGACTGAAAGTGAGGTTGTTTTTATTGTGGTTTGAAAGCTACAGTTTGTGTTGTGTTGTGCATTGCTGTGCGTTTTTACACAATGCGAAGGTTGTGGCTGGACGTGTTAAAGGTATCCGATGCATTGACTTGACTTGACTTGACTTGACTTGACTTGAAAGCAACGCCTACTTTCAATTTGTTCATTGTTGCTTTTTAAGGGGGGCAGTCAGGACTGAAGTGTGAATTCACACAAACACACAAACACATGAATATTATATAGCGGCTTTGCATCCCTCTGTTTTTTTAACAGGTTTAAAGGAACAGCCAAACAAAACCCTTCCTCTTTACGACGAACTGAGCCAAAAACCCACCGAGCGGAACAATTCCACCAGTTTACTTGATCTGTAAAGCCTTATTTTTAGCCTCATACAAAATCTCTGACGTGAAACTCACGTCTTATTTGTGCAGAAACGTGTTACAATGAGTTCTGCTTTCGGAAATGAATTCATCAGGTGTAATGGAGTAAGTACGAGTGGGCCGAGGAGAGAACGAGACGAGTGTATTACACACATCTTCTGCGGTCTTGTTCCAGATCAGAGCTCGGCGTGAACTCAGAGCCCCCTGACCACAGGCCTGGAGATGGGACCAGAGATGGAGAGTGGAAGGGCAAGCAAGAGTGAGGCAGAGACTGAGCGAGAGTTAAAGGGCACACAAAGAGATTATCTTTTGCCCGGCAGTGAATGACGGACAGGTTCTTGAGACAGCGGAGCGTCTGTAGCTAGACACAGCTGGCTGTAGAGGACATCAAAAACCAAGAAAGACAGGGGCAGAGAGAAGGATTGTGGGTAGAAGAGGTGTATGTTATATGGCAGACAGGGTTTTAATGAAAGAGTTTCATTCCTAATCATCATGAAATATTAGTTTTATGTCAGAACAACAGTGTCACTCTGTTCTATCTATCTATCTATCTATCTATCTATCTATCTATCTATCTATCTATCTATCTATCTATCTATCTATCTATCTATCTATCTATCTATCTATCTATCTATCTATCTATCTATATTAACACATAATGAAAATGCCATTGTAATAAAGGATTGTCAAAACTTTATTTCTCCCTTTTGCTCTCTCTTTCTTCTCTCTTCTTTCTTTCTTCTCTCTCTCTCTCTCTCTTTTAATTTCTCCTTCTCTTTTCTTGCTATCGTTTAATCCAGCAGGGATCTTAGGAATATGCCCAAACCGTAGAATCATCAGCGACAAACAGAAAGCAATTTCTTTCTCTTTTTTGTCTTTTCATTTATTTATTTTTTTTCGCAGTTATCTGAAATGAATCTTAGTCGTGTGATGCAGTGACAAATCAAACAAATCTCTAATGACTAAGTCTTTTTTTACTAACTTTCTCATGTTGCATGTCACCCACAAAACCAATTAGTGCTGAAGGTACCTTGTGTGTCCCTGCTGTTGCTGAGAAACTGGATTTTTGTTTTCCTCAGGTGTGGTGAAATAAAAAAAAAAAAAAGAAAAATTTGAGCGTTCAATGCTCCAAAAACACACTGGTAGTGAAGAGTGACATGAAGTGTTCCTTATAAGTTTATCCCCAATGAGTGTGGTGACTGTGGAAGTCCCTGAGATGGTAGAAGAAGAGGAACCTTGGGAGTGAACTCAAAAGGGAATCCACATCTTGGTGGTACCAGCTGTCCATTCATTATAGTTCTATAATTGGTGAGGTGCACTGTTCAGTGATTGGTGCTTAAATACAGAGATGTTCATGCAAACTGTGATCCTGAACCATTGTAGCAGACTGTTGATATAATTACAGTCCAAATTTTTCCAAGTTCTTGAGTTGCTCAGTAATTTTACAGATCTTTAGGCTGTTGAGGTGGAACCATCCTCAGAAATCCAGCCAGGTTTAGTGTAGCTTCTTGACAAAAGTTCTATACATTGAAGATATGCATAGAAAGAAGACCCTAACAGAAGACAGAAGTGCCTACTGTTGCTGGAGAACTCAGGTGCCGACACCTCACACGCCCTCCTCAGAGGCACCAATCTCACTATTTTGCATACAGACACAACCCCACACACTAACAGAAAGGAATCCGGTTATCTCCTGCACACCCGAGGCATCTGAGCAGGAAGGTTTTCAGCTGTCACTTGTCAGGTTCTGTCATGAGGAAAGAAAGAAAACATGAAATATTCGCAATAAAAGATCTCTTTTCTCTCTATCCCTCTGTTTAGAAAATGACAGCCATTTACTAGTGACTTGTTGCTCCTGAGTCTGTTCAGATTCTTACTTCATTCGTGAGGAGAGACGCTCACAGGACATGTGTTCAGGAGATGATTCGTCTGTTAATAAAGTAAATGACAAAGCAACAAAATTATTGGGACACCTGACTACCAGCACAAATTCGAAAACACACAATCGTATAAGACATGCCGTAGCATGAAATTTTCCTACTGAACTAGGAGACACAAACCTGTTCCAGCATGACAAAGCCCCTGTGCACAAAGCCAGCTCCATGAATATCTGCTTCACATGGGTTGGAGTGGAAGATCTCCTGCGATAGAGAAGATTGGAGGTTATAATAACAGTAAATGTTACCAATCATATGGTCAGGTGTCCACAAACTTTTTATATGTATAGTTTGCAACTGTTTCTTAAGCTCTCAGAAGAGTAACTTTGGCTGTGTTTAAATGGAGGCTCAAGCAGTGGTCTAGCTACAAGTGTGTGTGTGTGTGTGTGTGTGTGTGTGTGTGTGTGTGTGTGTGTGTGTGTGTGTGTGTGTGTGTGTGTGTGTGTGTGCACTCCACTACACCAGTTATGGCAATGGGGTCAAAGTGGACAGAAAAGATTTTGTGGTGTGTGTGTGTGTGTGTGTGTGTGTGTGTGTGTGTGTGTGTGTGTGTGTGTGTGTGTGTGTGTGTGATTTATCCATGATTTCTAATATTATGTCATAGCTAAAACCAAATAGATATGTGTATCTGGATGATATGAGCACAGCACATTATGTGGTATGCTTTTCTGAATTGGTGTGTGTGTGTGTGTGTGTGTGTGTGTGTGTGTGTGTGTGTGTGTGTGTGTGTGTGTGTGTGTGTGTGTGTGTGTTTGAGCGGTCAGCAGTGTCATTTCTGGTGAATGGTTCTGGTCATTTTTGCTTTTAGTGCCTGAGCTTCTGCTGTCACTTCGATTCATTCTGCTTTTTAACACTCCGAATGCTTCCTGTCTTCTCCTCTTCGTTTCTCTTGTTCTGTCTGTTTCCATGTCTCTCTCCTACTTCTGCCACTGTGTTGTCTTTACTACTTCCCCAGTTTCATTCTCTTGCTCTATATTCTTCTCCTTTCTTTCTTTCTTTCTTTCTTTCTTTCTTTCTTTCTTTCTTTCTTTCTTTCTTTCTTTCTTTCTTTCTTTCTTTCTTTCTTTCTTTCTTTCTTTCTTTCTTTCTTTCTTTCTTTCTTTCTTTCTTTCTTTCTTTCTTTCTTTCTTTCTTTCTTTCTTTCTTTCTTTCTTTCTTTCTTATTTTGGCCCCTATCTTCTCAAGGGGGAGAAAATGTCCATTGTTTTTTTAAACAATAATCTTCCTCACTTCTCAGCCATTGCTTAAAGCATGCAGTGTTTCTACGCTCCCACCTCATGCTTTAATCACAGTGGGTCGTCTTTCACTCTCACTCAATCTCACATTAATAAATGCAGTAAGACCTAAACACACTCACAGAAGATTAAAGAAAAAAACATATGATCCTAGAGCAGTGCTCTGGCAGAATCCCCCTCCCACAGACTACAGGGGTGTGTCCTGAAAGTCCTGATGAAAGGCTTGCTATTCATATTGTATTATTGTAAAGTGATGCAAGAACAGCACTGGATTGTGTTCCATGCTGCATGTAGCTCACTAATGTAACCCTATGTGCTCATCTTTAAAATGTAAAAGTCCATGAACTGTTTTAGGCTATGTCTAGACTCAACCGGATAAATTTGAAAACGGCGTTTTTGACTAAGAGCGCTCCTCGTCCACACTTTCATTTTCAGTCGTTTTACAAAAGTTGCTCTTCCACACTGAAACGTCTGAACACACTTGCGTCCCTGTACTGTGTTTTCACAAATATATGTTTTTTATTAATGAAAACGGCATCCCAGGTTGGACGTAAGGCAAAAATGAAGAGAAAAATATAAGTTTTCAAACGAAAACATATTAGTGTGGACAATGCCTTGGACTGAAAGAAAACAAAGGTCTCTACTGCGTTGAATGTTTGTAGCGTCCTGCTTTTACTGCTTTATTTTTATGCTCAGTGTGGACACATCAGCATCGAAATTAATCGACGAAAATTAATGCACAGAAACCTGACCTTTGCACACCTGAGATGTGGGTTTTCAGTCTGCGCTTTGTTTTTGAGCTCACTGATGACCAGTTCGTGATGATTGTTGATGTTCCGAGCTATTAGTGCAGTATAAATTATACTTTTAATAACAGGGTGAGGCTGAATGCAGTTTGATTGGTCTCTAGGGTATAGAAATGCAGGCAGATAAAAAAAAGCGGTGATGAAACACATCACCGGTGATTCCGTAATGCTTTTGGAATGCTCACAGATGTGCTTCTGCGGGAGTGTAAAACTGCATTTCCAGCCATCTCGAGAGCAATTCTAGCCTCTTTTAAAGGGCCAGCATGGCTGCAGGTTTTCAATCCAATCAAGCACCTGTTAGCCAGCTTTAGGCCAAGTAGAACTAATTAAACAGGTGGAATCGGATACGAGGACTCCGTGTTCGGAATGAAAACTCAGAGCCATGGTGGACATTTATGGGTTAGATTAGACAAAAAGAAAGAAGGGATTTATTTGTTAGTAAGGCATGTAAAATAGAGGAGGCTATTTCCATAACATGCTACTGCTCAGCAGCAAACATGCACAGGTATGATGTGTTTTCAGTTCCGAATACTACATGCAGGTCTTGTGTTTTGCTATAAACTGCAATACTGCTATACAGAAGTGCAGATATATGGATGTGGTGAACAAAATGAACAATCTGCACCACAAAACGTGAGACTGTCGTCACAATGGTTCCTTTTGTACCAGAGGTTGCAATTTTTCACTGTCCGCGGTCCTGAAACAGATTGGCCATTGCTCAATGCTGAATATTGCACTGAAAACACAGTCTCAGTGTTGCCCACTGTCCATGGTGCTGAGATTTAGTTTCCTTCGTTGATGCTGCTGTCCATGGTTCTTAACTTCAGCTGGTTCAGAGAGTGGTGAAATGGGTTCAGTGGGTTCTAGTTGTTGATCTGGGGTCACTGCCGTGTTTATGATGTGTTACTCCTAAGATCAGCACGACTTCTTTGAAAATACACATTCCTCTCGGAGGAATTGTGTTTCTGCGAGTACGTAAATTATATACTGTGCGATCTTAGCGCCACCAAGATCAAAGCAATTCTTCGTGCGGTCTGTGTAAGATTTGTCTTTCAGTGCGATTTAGTAGATAAAGAGGCACCTCAGGGTAAATTGTGGCATTTCCAGAATGAGAGTGTGAATCAGAGTGCATCCTGACGACGGCTGAGGAATCATACAGGGCCGTGCGTGCCGAGAGCCGAACATGGCCACCCGAGCATGCGAGAGAAAGGTCAACACCTCCATCTGCATTATTCATGAGGCTGAGAGAATTGTCATTTCTCCACAGAGCTCAGCTTCACTCACAGTTTCAATCAGGACAGTGCCAAATCTAAACCTGAATCATACTGTATTCACCCTACACACCACATTGATGTACTCACCTTCACATACACCCTACTGTACCCTTACTACACCTTTATTCTACTGTACTCAACTAAACATATACCTACTGTACCCTTACTACACCTTTATTCTACTGTACTCAACTAAACATATACCTACTGTACCCTCACTACACCTTCATCCTACTGTACTCAACTAAACATATACCTACTGTACTCTCACTACACCTTTATTCTACTGTACTCAACTAAATATATACCTACTGTACTCTAACTACACCTTTATTCTACTGTACTCAACTAAATATATACCTACTGTACTCTAACTACACCTTTATTCTACTGTACTCAACTAAATATATACCTACTGTACTCTAACTACACCTTTATTCTACTGTACTCAACTAAACATATACCTACTGTTCCCCTTTACTACACCTTCATCCTACTGTACTCAACTACACATCTACCCCACACTATAGTCTACTCTGTAAACCCCAAAAAAATAAATATGTAGGCTACATTAACACAGGAGCTTTCTATGGATAGCGACTCACTTGAATTTGTTTAGTGGTGGCATGTTTAATGTGTGTGTGTTTTAGAGCGTAAAATAGTTTCATTTCCCCTCAGTTTCTTTGATAAGGATGGCGTAAGAACACACTGCCTGAAGATGGAAAACCCTAAATAAGGAAACAGTAAATCACTCTTGTTTAGTTAGTCTAAAAGCAACAATGCTGTTTAAATATAGCACTCATTATACTGCAAAACTAGGGTGTGTGTGTGTGTGTGTCTGTGTCTGTGTCTTTGTGTGTGTGTTCATCAGGGAATGAACCAGTGGGGGGCTTCCACATGACTCCTTGTGTCACCCCAGAGACAGCAATTAAAATGCCTCTGGAAGGCTTTGTGTGTGTGTGTGTGTGTGTGTGTGTGTGTGTGTGTGTGTGTGTGTGTGTGTGTGTGTGTGTGTGTATATTTACATACATATGCTACTCTGCGTCTAAGTGGGTTTTTCTGATTTCTTCCCCTTTCTTTGTTGCTGTAATAAGACCCATGAAATATTAACGCATTCCTCCGGCAGAACGCTTCATAAACTGTACTCGGATACTTGCCAGTCTCGATTCCTCATAATTGCCTCTTGTTAAAGAATAGGAGAGAATTTTGAAAAAAAAAAAAAAAAAACACAAGAGGAAAACAGTCCTTTACGTCTCACGGCTGCAACCAAATAACTCAATATCAGGGATATCCCCTATTAGGACGTTGCAAGATCACAAGACGAAGGTAATTTTGATTAGTAAGAGTCTCCGAAGACCACCTGAGAAGAGTAAAGAGTAAATTAAATGAATTTAAATTACATTATTACCTCAATATGACTAAATGATACGTCCCTGAAGGTGGTTCTGTATCAGCATGTAGGTGGTTCTGTATTTGTATGAAGGCGGTTCTGTAGGCAGGTGGTTCTGCATAATGATGGTTCTGTATGAAGGAGGTTTTGTATCTGTATGAAGGTGGTTCTGTATCAGTATAAAGGTGGTTTTGTATCTGTATGAAGGGGGTTCTATATGAAGGTGGTTCTGTATCAGTATAAAGGTGGTTCTGTATCAGTATGAAGGTGGTTCTGTGTGAAGGTGGTTCTATATGAAGATGTTTTTTTATTAATATGTAGGTGTTTGTATGAAGGTGGTTCTGTGTGAAGGGGATTCTGTAACTGTATGAAGGTATCTGTATGTAGGTATCTGTATGTAGGTGGTCTTGTAACTGTATGTAGGGGGTTGGAAACAAATATGGTTAATAGATTGATGGAAAGTTTGGATCATGATTCCATCCAAGGCTTTTCTTTAGGTTCTGCTAAATGTATGAATGGTTCAGAATTAATCTAAAATCCAGTACAGCTTGCTTCATGTGAGCTCAATGATTAATACATTCTTGTAGGACATAGTCTAAGTACAGTTATAATGACCCACACTTACACACACACATGGCGAACAGTTACCTTTCCTTCTCATCGCATTTGACCTCAATTGTTATATTCTTCTATAATGTCATAACGTCATTGTCGTCTCACAATAGTGCGTATGAACTGCAAGCTTTAAATGATTTTTCTTCCCAGTTTTCATAAAAAGAGCAGCTGCCGAACAGGGACGGCGACGTCTTACACGTGCTTCCTTCCAAGACACGTGGAACGAGCCGACCAGGTTTTTTCATAACACTCTCACAGGGGGAAGCGCAATTTTGCTGTCAGGATTTGAACTCATAATCTGCAGGCAACAAGGCATTTCTTCTGCACCACTGCCATTATAGCCAGTTCTGAGAAAGTCAAGTGAAAAGGGACAGTCATAGTTCTTCCTACAGTAGTTCTATCTAAAATCTTGGGCTGTAATGAATTCAAAGGTGAGTGAGTCTGTGTTCAGCTAGAAAACCTCAATAATCCCCTGAAACTAAAGTGTCCCACATAACCGGGGTCATAATTAACATCATAAATAATAAATCAACAAGCCCAAGTGGATGCACCTCTAATGGAATAGCGATGTTTGTAGTGTGTGCGTGTGTGTATGTGTGTGTGTGTATGTACTGTGCCTCATGTGTGCAAGTGATTTAGATAAGCCTGCGTAATTGCCCTCATTACTGCCACTGTGTTTGAGTAGCTTGCCGTTCCGGCCCTAGCGGGGATCGAGTGAGCATCACAAAGAGGTGCTCGAGCTCACACACAAACAAGGCAACGCGTGGGTTTGTAGATTTCACAAAAACGCACACACACACACACACACACACACACCAGCAACACATGCACGCAAACACAAAAACAAGCCACCATGAGCTGTGCTGCTCTATAATTTACTGCTTTTTCATTCAGATCTACCTACACAAACACACACACGCACACACGCTCACGGATACAGACAATCCTGCTGTCTGAGTGATGGCCTGCTAGCTCTGAGTGCTTGTGGTTAATGTCACCGATGCCAGGTCTGGGCGAACGCGACAGAGGAATCAGCACAACACAGCAAGCTTCACTGTCCTCTCATCAATCCCTCACTCTATTTATAATACAAGTGCAACTGGGAACAGAAGGAGCAAGTCATTTAAAACAACAAAAAAACAAAAACAAAAAAACAGGCACAGGCAGGTGTGGGCAGGAACGCTGTCAGACCACCTCATATCGAAGACTGAACATCGAGTTCTGCTAGCAATTAACACGAGCAGCGACAATGCTGTGAAAAAGTATTTGCCCCTTTCCTGATTTCTTTCTTTTTTTTGGTGCATATTAGTTACATTTAAATGCTTCAGATCCTCAAGCAAATTTTATAGCAAAATATTACACAACACTGGTTTTTGGACAATGGCTCTGAGTGGCATAAAAAAAGAAATAAATAAATACGCCAGTAAATAGGGTTAGGGTTACAGGCATAGAGGACACACTTCTTTTACATGGACTGACAGGCAAATAAGCCACACCTCCTTCAATTTGATTGACAGACACAGAGGACACACCTCCTTTACTGAGAGGAACAGATACACAATTCATCAAAATACACTAGAAACCTGATAATGATAATGTACCCTAGGCTGTAGACCCTACTTCCTATCCCCTAGATTACTCTATACATGTAGTCTTTTCAGCTCTAAGCTCTGGGCCTGAGTTCTGGCAGTGTTCTAGCCATGGTGAGGGTATATCAGCTCTGTAATGCTGCTTTTTTGTTGTTGTTTTTTAATCTAAAATATCTTAGTATGATGTTGTTGACTGCATTGATATTTTACACACAAGACTCTAATGGTCTTGGCAGCTTTTTGGCAAGACCGTCATGGCGGCGCTCCCTGAGAAACTCTTTTTCATCGTCCTGGTTATTTGCTGTACGTTTGTAATGTAAATGGACTCTAATTTGTTGTTTATCCTGCACGCCTCCAGTCCCGGGGCGGTTCCGACAATTTAGGTCATTTATTCAAATGACATTATGCAGCTTTAAAATCCCTTGTTTGTGTGTGTTGTTATTAATGCTGCTGTATTTAACTTAAAATCTGTAAAAAAAAAAAATTAATTGCTCTCAAATATATGCCTTGTTTTTCTCAACAGGGTTTTATAATGTGCCACTCCCCCTAACCCCTACTGCACTCCCCCTAAACCCTTCTGCACTCCCCCTAACCCCTACTGCACCCTCCCTAACCCCTACTGCACTCCCCCTAACCCCTACTGCACTTCCCCTAACCCCTTCTGCACTCCCCCTAACCCCTACTGCACCCTCCCTAACCCCTACTGCACTCTCCCTAACCCCTACCCCACTCCCCTTAACCCCTACTGCACTCTCCCTAACCCCTACTCCACTCCCCCTAACCCCTACTGCACTCCCCCTAACCCCTACTGCACTCCCCCTAACCCCTACTGCACTCCCCCTAACCCCTACTGCACCCTCCCTAACCCCTACTGCACTCTCCCTAACCCCTACTCCACTCCCCCTAACCCCTACTGCACTCCCCTTAACCCCTACTGCACTCTCCCTAACCCCTACTCCACTCCCCCTAACCCCTACTCCACTCCCCTTAACCCCTACTGCACTCCCCTTAACCCCTACTGCACTCTCCCTAACCCCTTCTGCACTCCCCCTAACCCCTACTGCACTCCCCCTAACCCCTACTGCACCCTCCCCAACACCTACTGCACTCTCCCTAACCCCTACTGCACTCCCCTTAACCCCTACTGCACTCTCC